>NC_067496.1:0-300000 GCF_947179515.1 Apodemus sylvaticus | reverse complement strand
CTGATTTAATAATATACTCCTAATAATCTATGTAGACAACCAATTTCTGTCCATTATATATCAAAGGCCCCCACTGTATCTAAGAGGGTCCATTATCTATCTTGTAAGACTGACATGTCCTAAGATCATCTCTACCTGCCCGAGGCCCAGTACACCACTTGCAGTAAAAGATGTCCTCAATAAATACCCTCTCTGACTAAGGATTCAAAGCAACTCTCGTCCTGATAAAGGAGAGCACAAATATTTCCAGGAGCCATTCTCACTTAGATTTCAAAACACCCTCATTTCAGCCATTTGAAGTCTGCTTTTAGAAGAAAAATACTAGCTTTCAAGATTTGCCAAGTAGCCAGATGGCCAGTATATGCAGAGCTCTCCTGAGTGGGCTAGAACAAACAGAGTTCACCTGTGGTTATGTTTCCATAGCAACTCCTTTCCACTTCACATTCTCATGATCAATTTATTGTGCCAATTTCCTGCAGCACTAGTCAGCTTTTCCCTGAGATTCTGAGAGACAATTCTGAGAAACTGTTCCAGAGAAACAATACTAGACCTGTGAGATTGTTTCACAAAATCAATGACTTACCCATTGTCTCCAACCTTCACCTTGCTTACTTCTCTTTATATTGCCTTATAGAAGAAATAAAAATTGACAGCTCGATCACAATACTGCCTTGCTGTCCATATCTTGAATCTCTTGTCTCACATCCTTTCCTAGTTGGTCCAGGTACCCTGTTGACTTTCCTGCAGGTCTGGACAAAATATTTCAATTAATGGTGTCTCATATTCAACTCCTCACCTGGAAGGAACATCAGAATGACTTTTTTCATTATGGTGGTCCTCAAATCCATAACATCTCTTGAAAAGATTTGTAAATGTCATTCTTTCATATCAGGTCTTCCATGCCTCTCCCTCTGCCTATGGGAGATGCACATAATCCAGACCTACTCTTAAATATTTCCTCTTTCCCCTCTGTCTAGTGGGAAAGAAATCCATCTCCTAATGCCTTTGTTGGCTTGAAATCTTTCCTGCTGCCCAAGGGACACTCATGCCTACCCTCAATTTTAAGGTGTCAACAGATATTGTTCTTGTGACTTTGTTTTCTCGCTGTATCCCAAATGTCTAGGATTACTTCAAAACTTATTCCTGCTACATATATTCGGAGACATCCTTCCACTGAAGAAAGATACCTTTGCCTTATCTCATCTAACCAAAGGCTTCATTGCCTAATGATAACCATCCAACCTGTTGGAAAAATGGAACCATTGATACCTGTTATTTCACACAGCACACACAATATACGGACATTCCCAATACTGAAAAAGAAATGGAAGCTGTTCATGCAATACTGAAACTTCCTCTGCTCCACAAGATATTTACCTTTTCTTCATTGTGAAATGATCTGTCCATTTATTGAAAACAACCAGCAATTTTGCTTATCTGACAGAAAGGTATAGAATTTCACCTTTACATAGAGTTTCTTAGATATCCTGCTTAGGGTCAGGGTACTTCCATTCCCTTATTCCCATGAAATCTGGCACATGAACACTTTGGTGAAGTGAATAAAAGTCCTATTACTGTTTAAAACTAGCCAAGCTCCTCTCCATCTAACATGATTTAGACATTCACAACAGAGAGTGTTTCAGACCTGGCCTGTGAGATTGAGGAAATCCCACAATTCTCCCCCTTTCCAGTGCATCTGCTACCTACAGCTTATTTCTGTGGCCTGGGAAGCACTGTTCTGATCTAAGAGAAGTCTCAGCATTCTGGACTGAGGAGTGTCAAGACAAGGGAAAGCCAGAATACTATCTTTGTTGTGATTACTTAGACAGAGACATACTGTCCTCCATGCAGAGATATGTGTGGATGGACATATGTTTGAGGATGATATTAACCTGAGATTATTGCATTGCAACCTCTTAGAAGAGTTCTAAGATTGCCCTCATGCGTACAGTGGGCATTCAGATGATGTTTATTCTAAATTTTGATTTTATGACTGGAGGTGATGCACGATTGAGTGCCTGGAATGTCTTATAATCCTCAAGGTATCAATCACCCTTCAACATCTGCTGAATAGAGCTGCCGACATATGACTATGAAACATTGAGTCTCTTCCATACAATCCTGGGGGGCTCCTGTCTCATCTTCTTCCTTAGAGTATCTTATATCTATCAACTGTACCAGAGGGACAGAAATAAATCCACTTCTCCATGGTGGTATACTGGAATTGCTTCCACCTACTTAAAGAAATCTGAATATCCTCTTTAACCAAATTGGATTTTAGACTATTCTCTCTCCCTAAATGTAATTTTGTACTCCAACTATTTCTTTTCTTACCAATAGCATCTCGGTCCTGTTTATTCTAATAGAGAGCTACAGTCTAAAAATACCCAAACGGTTCTCAGAACTTTTTATTATGGCTCTGTGTGAGTGGACTTACTAGTATTCATTGATCTCGATCCTTCAGTTGGGACCAAAGAGATTCTCATCCACTGCCTCTGAATTAAGAGGGGCTTCAGATTTTATTTTCTCCAAGCTGTTTTCTAATATGCCTTTCTGACCTATGAGGAACTTGCATTGTTTTCTATCTCTGCTGGGTTTTCAGACATTCCCCAGCTTACATTTAGGACAATGTATCCAAAAAAACCTCCAGACCACCCAGGATTAAAACTCCAAAGGACAAGCTTAGTAAGTACAACCCAGAAAATAAGCTCATTGTCACAAGGCAGAACTAAAATAATGTGTTCTTCACATTTCATATCTAGACTTAGCAGATGAACATATTTTTAAGAAGGAGAGTCACTGTGGAACTGACAGCCATGTTTTCTGATAAATTCTCAGATTGTTGCCTCACTGGGCCCCACATTCACTACAGTGGAGAGATGCTCTAGTTCGTGATGAGGAGCTGCTAAGACAGTACCTGAAATGTACTCCACAGGTATGAGGTAACCTGGGACTTTGTTCACGTGTCAAGGAAAGAGTATTGATATTTGAACTACCCAACCACACATGATGCTTTACTCTTCAAATGGTTTCAGATGTCCAGTTTAGATTTAAGAGACTATCACATCAAAATCTTTCCCCATGCTCATTGATCTCTCAACTATGACCACTGGTCACACATATCTGACCATTGTTGGGGACATTCTTGATCTGAATATGAGATCATCAATAGTGTCCACATACTCATTGTGATTAATGGAAACTTAAAATTCGACCTCTGGCTATGGGTATTTCAGACGGTCCTTTCTCCTTACATGGGGTCTCTCTACTAGCAACTTAATTCAGCCCAATGTATTTACAATTATTTTCTATAATATGACACTGATGCAATTTGGTTGTCTGAAATCAATATTAAATTCATACAATGGTATGTTAGTATTCTATTTGGGTATATTTTGTCTTTTAGGGCACATTGTTGTATTAACATGAGAAGTCAGAAGGTGGGGTTGTTGAGCATATCCTGGGGAGACACTTTGAAAGACAGATGTCAGATCTTGATTATTGAAAATTAAGTCTTGACAAAGATGACTTTTATTACTAGCATTTTGAGGAATATGATCCTGTAAATCAACAACAATTATATTGTAGATTTGAGTGACCATGGCATGAGCAGAAACTCCATGCTGAAGAGCATCAAAGCACTGGGGATGAGAGTAGACAAAGGGAAGGATATGTAAACCATTTACCAGAATCTCAAGAATACAGGAGATAGGAATATTCCAGGCACTGAAGCATGGCTCTATATTATCTTCCTGAAGTTGTTGTCTTAGTTGATGAGAAAGCTGAAGTCTTTACACTTAATTGGTCACTAGTGTGGGGAAAATCAGGACTGTTCTATTCAAAAATATTGCCTAGGTTGTTTTTCAGTAGCTCCATGAGAATGGATGTTCTATCACAGATATTTTACAACTCCATTAAGACAGGAAGTTTTACCCTAAAGAGAGCAATGGTAAGGTGAAATAGATTTAAAAAGGCAGCATTGCTTTGAACTCTTTGACACAACTTTTCTTTTCTTTGGTGGTGGGATTAATTTAACCATGTACCCACTGACTGTGTAAAATTAGAAAGTTGGTATACCAACTAGAATCATCATCTGCTTTTCCTATAATATCTTTTTTTGAGAATGTATTTGATGGAAACTCTAATATAAGACTTATAAAGAAAAGTCAACTGAGCTCAGTACACGTGAAATCAGTTTTTTGGTATTCTCACCTAAATCAAGGATATGTGGGAAGGAGTGACCATATGTGATGGGAGCATCTACCATTTCAATTATATGTAGTTTTACAACTGGGGTTATAGGTATGTCAAATCACTGACTTTATTTAAGAATAGTTATCACATTCCTTACAGTTTTAGGGTTAGGGATGAAGATGGGGTCCATCATCCTTATTACAGAGGATGCAAATTCTGCTCATTTAGCAACATGCACTTCTGCTGAGTCAACACTAGGGAAATAGAGCTGGGAAATAAAAAAAAAAATCAACATAATACATTGCCACACACTACCTGATCCCTCTACTCAACAAATCACCCTGACCTATGAACATATGCAAACATTATTAGCTACTCCTGTATCTTGTCTACTTCTAGTTAGATGGGGGCCTCTCAGAATGAATCTGGTGACTCAGCCTGGGAGACAAAGACCCCTTTGCATCTCCATTTCCTCTGTACTATGAAGATTAAATTCTCTCAAGAGACAGGAACCATATTGTATAAGTATTCTTAAGGAACCCCATCTGTTTCTGGAAGAGAAGTCAAAATATAAAAGCATAGACAGTAGACACAGGGGCTGAACTCTGGTCCTTCCACTATGCAGTAAAAACACCACCGCTTTGGCATTGGTACAAGATACTAACCTGTCATCTTGACCCCTCAAATGTAGATGAGACACCCAGGCTGGGTAGGCCTGCCCAGAGTGTGCTAATACTGTGGATTCATACCACACCCAATCTTCTTGAGGCAATAGAGCATAAAAAAGTCAGGAGGCTGCCAAGTGTGACATAAGCACCTCCCTCAATTTACTACAGGTCTCCCAAATAGATACAAACTTCAATAGGGGAGGATTTAGTTCATATTACACTGGAAGGGGGAAATGCTGTGAATATATAATTACTGCAACGCAATAATAATAATAATAATAATAATAATAATAATAAATATCTATGTATTTTTGTTTTTATTGTTTTTTTTTATCATTTATTTTTTTGAGACGGGGTTTCTCTGTGTAGCTCTTATTGCCCTGGAACTCACTCTGTAGACAAGACTGGCCTGAAATTAGGAATCTACCTGGCGTTGGAGAGGGTGTGGAGAAAGAGGAACACTCCTCCACTGCTGGTGGGGTTGCAAATTGGTACAACCACTCTGGAAATCAGTCTGGTGGTTCCTCCGAAAACTGGGCACCTCACTTCCAGAAGATCCTGCTATACCACTCCTGGGCATATACCCAGAAGACTCCCCACCATGTAATAAGGATACATGTTCTACTATGTTCATAGCAGCCCTATTTATAATTGCCAGATGCTGGAAAGAACCCAGGTATCCCTCAACAGAAGAGTGGATGCAGAAAATGTGGTATATCTACACAATGGAGTACTATTCAGCCATTAGAAACAATGAATTCATGAAATTCTTAGGCAAATGGATGGAGCTAGAGAATATCATACTAAGTGAGGTAACCCAGACTCAAAAGGTGAATCATGGTATGCACTCACTAGTAAGTGGATATTAACCTAGAAAACTGGAATACCCAAAACATAATCCACACATCAAATGAGGTACAAGAAGAAAGGAGGAGTGGCCCCTGGTTCTAGAAAGACTCAGTGAAACAGTATTTGGCAAAACCAGAACGGGGAAGTGGGAAGGGGTGGGTGGGAGGACAGGGGAAGAGAAGGGGGCTTACGGGACTTTCGGGGAGTGGGATTGGCTAGAAAAGGGAAATCATTTGAAATGTAAATAAATTATATCAAAAAAAAAAAATAGGAATCTACCTGGCTCTGCCTCCCTAGTGCTGGGATGAGAAGTATGCATTATCTGTAGTTTTAGGATACTTTTTTTTAAATTCTTACTTTTATCAAATAAGAATATTCCCATTAGCACATTGATTCACTGTTTCATTTTGTAGAAAGTTATTTCTCATTGCTGCAAACAAGAAAGTATCACAAATCCATCACTTCTGTTGCTTCAGGTGTTAATTGCTATGTTGTTTATAGTAATTACCTTTTCCATGCACTTTGCACGTGGAAGATTTTTTCAAACTCATGATGAAATGTTTGTATTCAGACTTATTGAATCTCATAGCCAGCATTATTCAAATAGTATAATTCAAAACAACCCAATAACATTATTAGTAAGTTAGTATTCAATTTTTTAAATAAAAACATTAATATTTTTATAATTTATAATTTCAATATTGGAAATCTTATTCTGGAGTGAGTAATTTTCTTTTAAAACTAGTATATATTTTAAAAAGGGAAATTTTATTTTCATCTCATTTACCAACTCATTCTTTAGGACAAATCACTAACTGGACTTAACATGTACAATTCGTGTTTAAAAGATTTACCAAGAGAGGATAACTTAAACTCATAAGGAAAGATCATTTTAAGTAAAACACCTAATATTAGATGCAACCAATAATTAAAAGTAGTTTATTAACAGGTGAGAAAAATTGACCTGTAAATAAATTTACTATATCCATAAAGTTAATTTCCTTTGTTTAAAATTAAAACTAGTAAAGTATTTATATCTTCCCACTGGGGTACAGAGTTAAACAAAGAATTCTCACCTGAACAACATCGGATGGCGGAGAAGCATCTTTAAAAATGCTCAACTTCATTGGTCATTAGGGAAATGCAAATGAAAACAACCCTGAGATTTCATCTTACACCAGTCAGATTGGCTAAGATTCAAAATTCCGGAGATAGCAGGTGTTGGAGAGGGTACGGAGAAAGAGGAACACTCCTCCACTGCTGGTGGGGTTGCAAATTGGTACAACCACTCTGGAAATCAGTCTGGCGGTTCCTCCGAAAACTGGGCACCTCACTTCCAGAAGATCCTGCTATACCACTCCTGGGCATATACCCAGAGGATTCCCCACCATGTAATAAGGATACATGCTCTACTAAGTTCATAGCAGCCCTATTTATAATTGCTAGATGCTGGAAAGAACCCAAGTATCCCTCAACAGACGAGTGGATGCAAAAAATGTGGTATATCTACACAACGGAGTACTATTCAGCCATTAGAAACAATGAATTCATGAAATTCTTAGGCAAATGGATGGACCTAGAGAACATCATACTAAGTGATGTAACACAGACTCAAAAGTTGAATCATGGTACGCACTCACTAATAAGTGGATATTAACCTAAAAACCTGGATTATCCAAAACATAATCTACACATCAAATGAGGTACAAGAAGAAAGGAAGAGTGGCCCTTTGTTCTGGAAAGACTCAATGAAGCAGTATTCAGCAAAACCAGAACGGGGAAGTGGGAAGGGCTGGGTGGGAGGACAGGGGGAGAGTAGGGGGCTTATGGGACTTTTTGGGAGTGGGGGGACTAGGAAAGGGGAAATCATTTGAAATGTAAATAAAAAAATATTCCGAATTAAAAAAAAAAACTAGTTTATTAACTGTTGAGAAAAATTCACCTGTAAATAAATTTACTATATCCATTAAGTTAATTTCCTCTGTTTAAAATTAAAATTAGTAAAATATTTATATCTTCCCACTGAAAATTACTGTAAATTCTGAGTTTGTTTTTTATAAATTTACATGTATACTTTATTTACCAATTATGTTCTTTTGTTACTGGACATGTGGATTTTAATAATATATGTTATTCTTTAATTTTTATTAAGATAATAATTTATAATTTATTTGGGAAGTCTGTTACTTTAAGGTTGATATCTTTTCTTAAAAATTCAAGTCTTTATTAAATTAGGTAAACATTATTCCAACTGTTTTCCCATCTTTGCTTATTATTGCAGCAGTGGGTGACCTGGTTGGTCATCAGTGAAAGGAGAGGCCTTTTGTCTTATGAAGGCTCTATGCTCCAGTTTAGGGAAAGGCAAGGATAAGGAAGCAGGAGTGGAAGGGTGGGTAATTAGCATTACCGTGGATGGGATAGGGGGATTTTAGAGGAGAAACAAGGAAAGAGGTTAACATTTGAAATGTAATTAAAGAAAATATCTAATAAAAACAGGAAAAAGAAGTAGTATTAAGCATCCTTTGTGCTTTTGTATGTTCCTTTGCTAATATGCATAGTGTTAGTTAATTGATTACTTAAGTCTATTAATTATTTTTTATTTATATACCTATTTATTTATTGAAAATGGAGACTACAGTAAGTTTTCAGAGAGTAACTTGTTGTCCTACCATCAGCCAGAGATATTTAGGGATCTCTACTGGATCTCCTTGATCAACTAAATCAAACACAAGCTAGTTCTACAACTGTAAATTTTAACTGGTTACAAAAGATGGAAGGTCATTTCAAACACCTTCTGTTCCATCACGAGGACAGTTGTCTAGGGTAATACTCATAGATTCCAGGATATTTTCATTTCTCCAGGTTTCTACACTTTGCCTCCCCAAATTTAAGCTGTCTCATCACACATCATTCCCCATATGTCACCAACCCCAACCTGATCTCTTCCACTCTAGACCTCACTTGCTCCCTTCTTACCCATAGACTCTATTCTACTTCCCTTTCCCAGAGAGATCCATGCTTCCCTCCTACATCCTTCATCCTTACCTAACTAATCTCTCTGGATATATGGATTTTAGCTTAATTACCTTTTACTTAAAACCCAAAATCTAATTAGAAGTGAATGTATAGTATGTATACTTTTCTAGATCTGGGTTTCCTACTCAAAATAAGCTTTTCTAATTCTAATCATTTGCGTATAATTTACTTGTTATCAAATTTAACCACTGAGTAGTACTTCATTGTGAAAATGTACCTATTTTTTAGGTCTGGTAATGAGTTGAGTGATATATGTGGTATTTGCAGTTCCCACCTATTATGAATAATTTCACAATGAACATAGTTAAACTTTGTCCTTGTGGTACAATCAAATGTCCTTTGTGTACATGCTCAAGAGCAGTATATCTTGATGTTGAATTAGATCAATTTCCAATTATCTGAGGAGCTTGCATATTGATTTCTATAGGGGGTGAAAAAACTATTCACTCCCTCCAATTCTACACTCTCAACAGCATGAGCTATCACTTGTGCTATTGATCTTCTCCATTCTTCCAAATGTGAGAGTGAATATTCGTATTGATTTGCATTTCTCTCATGGCTAAGGATTGACAATTTCTTTAAGTGTCTCTCACACACATTGGGTTCCTATTCTGAGAATAATGTGGTTACATTTGTAACCCCATTTATATCGTTTGCAGTTGTTGTTTCAATATTTACTTTTATGTGATACTGTATTTTGTTGGATATTATGTTTCTATGGGATGTGAAGTTGATAAAAATATTTTTCCACTTATTAAGTTGCATTTATAAAATATGTGTTACACAATATATTAATGTTACTACAAAAACAAGTAACTTTGTTAAGATAAATATTACATAAATGGATATCTTAATTTTGTTATTTTCTTAAATTTTTATTTTATTTACACTTGATATCATTGTTTTATTCTTTATAGCACTTAGAGATTATATTCTATTCTATAATATAAATCAATAAATTTAATATCTTCTTTATTTTATACATATTTAATTAATTATTGTTATACAATTCATATTTTATATAACACCTTGCCAAACCCTGTCCATCCTCTGACTGCTCCACATCCAATATCTCCTTCCCTTGTACAGTCCCAACATAGATGTCTCTACACACCTACCCTACCTGACTTCTAAACTACCTGGGGTCTACATTTAGTGAGGGTTAGATGCATTATCTCTGAATGCATACTGGCCCCACAGTCCTCTACTTTTATGTGCTAGTGGCCTTTTTTCAGCTAATGTATATTGCCTATTTGGTAGTCCAGAGTTTAAGAGATACTGGGGGTTCAGAATAATTGAGATTGCTGGATCTCCTCCAGGGTCATGAAAGCTTGATTTAGCCTCCCCTAATTCAACAGTAGGGGTCAGTTGCTTCTGTAAATTGATTTGTTTCAAATATCTAATTCTGACACCTTCAGTTGTTTGTTGGGTTTTCTTGAATGCTGTCATGCTAGGTTCCTTTTTGGGAGGATTCAGTAAAAGTGTCAGCCCTTGAGGCATCCTCTTGTACTGAATCCCATTTTGAACCTGCCATTGGAACTTCTAATTCTCTGGCCCCTCTACTTTTTCATCCCTGTTATTCTTTGAGAAAGAAAAAATATTGGATCAGAGGTATGAATGTGAGATGGCCCATCTCACTCATTTTTTCCCTGTCTTCCTCTTGGAGTTAAGCTCTATAAGTTCCCTCTTCCTTCTATCAAGCATATCATCTAAGGTTCCTACCTTTTACTTCTGTGAGTCTCTCACCTCCCATGTCCCTGGTCCATTCTGGAGGATTCCCCCAACCTCTTATATCCCTAGGTTGCCTGTTTCCATTCTTTCGGCAGGACCTCAATGCTTCAGTCCTTTTCCCTCCCTCAGTTTCAGATCAGGATCCCCTCCACCCTTCTGATGCCCCCTCTTCTGTCCTGTCTATGTTCCCTACCAGGTTTCTCCCTTCTACCTGACTTGTGATTGCTTGTTTTTTTTCTCACGAGTGGGACTGAGGTGTCCACACATCATTTAGTTGACTCTTTTTCATAGCCATATTTGATTCTACACTGTGATTATGAGCTAATCTGATCCTTGATCCTGGCCACCTAAATAATGTCAGACATGGTTTTCCTCTTGTGTCATGGACCTTAAGTTGGACTACATACAAATGCTTGAGCCTCTGTTAACTGACTACTTTTTGACATTTTGTAGGCAGGACAAAATGTATGATAAAGTTTTGTGACTGGAACTATTTCCGATCAATAAACTGCTAGAAAAATTCCCTGATTACAGAAGATGGGCAGTTCATATCTGCAATTACACAAAAGCATTGCTAGTTTCATTTTCACAGTTTCCAGAGATTTTTACTTAAGCTCAGTGCGTCTGAGGACTGAAGATCAATTGTCCTTTACTTAACAGCTAGTGTCCACCTCTATGTGAGTACATACCATGTTTGTCGTTCAATATCTGAACTATGTCAAATTGCCTACAATTTTAGAATGTCATTGGTTTTAACAACTGAGCACTTATTTCACTGGGTAATTGCACCACATTTCCTTAATCCATTTTTCATTTGAGGAACATCTCTATTATTTAGAGATTATTATGAATAAAGATGCAAAAAAGACACTGAACAAGTTTCACTGTAATAGCAGAGTAGAAACTTTGGAGCATAAGTGCAAAAGGGATATAACTGTGTCTTAATGTAGAATAATTTACAGTTTTCTGAGGAACCATTATATTGATTTTCATCATGGCTGCATTAGTTTGTAATTCTCCCAACAATGGAGGAAATGTGATCCCCATGTTTCAAATCCTTGCTACCATGTACAGTTCCTTGAGACTTGCTATTAGTCATTCAGATAGGTATAAATTAATCATAAATTTGTTCTAAAATATTTCTTCCTAATGGGTAAAGATAACTAAAAATGTTTTAAATGTTTCAAAATTTGAAATCCTCTGATGAGAATTCACTCATCTATCTTACTCTGCAATCATTGAATACAGAGCTTATTTATGTTTATGTGAAAGTTGTAGGCTTTCAGATATTTCTCTTGTTCAAAATAGCTTTTAGTTTGTGGTTGAATGAGAGGAAACAGGGGATTATTTAAATTTTCTTACCTCTGTTAACATTGAATTTGTTAGCAACTGGTAAATTTTGATGAGTGTTTCATGAGCAGCTGAAAATAAAATGTAATCTTTTGTGTTTTGATGACATGTTAAGTATATGAAATAACTACTATTTGATTCACTAATGTCTGTTAGCTCCAATATTACTATTTAGATTTTGTCTACATGCCCTCTCCTTTGTTGCAAAAGTGGTATTGAAGTCACCCACTATCAGTACCTGGTGTTGCATGATTAACTATAACCTTTGTAAAATTTGTTTCTTTTGTAAATGATGATACGTCTCCATTCAGTAATTCTTAGAAATGAAAAATCACCTTGTTGTATCTCCTTTTTGATATTTATGAAGTGTCTTTCCTTGTCCTATCTACTTAGTTTTGGTTTGAAATATTTACATTTATATGTATGCTAGAATGGCTAAACAAGCTTGCTTTTTTGGTCCATTTGTTTGTACAGTATAGATCAGAATACTGAGTGCTCATATCCTGAACTGAAAGCAGGAAGTAGAGAGAACTAATTGGAGGTAATGAGATGATACCAGCTATGAGTTTCTGCTTGTGATGGTATACTGTTTCCTCACACAAACACCCGCCTTGCAAGCAGTAACCATTTGGTATAAGTTGTTCAAATTCACAATATTAAGGATGGAAATACGTAATTAAATCACAACAGCATACTCTCCTCTCAAGAGTCAGAGGCCACCTTGGAGGAGGTAGAGGAAAGATTCTAAGAATCAGAGATAGTGAATAACTCCAGAGAAAGTCTGCTTTCAAGACAAAGAAAGCATTTTTACAAATGAATTGCTAGTGGCTATAACTATATTCATGAGACCAGTTCAAGACCATGCCAGACAAATCCAGGATATAGGGAAGGGTGCTCTAGAAAATCCCAGTGAGAGGTAAGAAATCTAGCCGCTTCCTTCTGGTCACTATTGGGAAATGGAAATTTATATTTTTAGGGATATGGACCATGAACATAATAACAACAGTAACTGCATATGATGGTTTAAGTGAAAAATGTCTTTTTATGATTAGATATTAGAATACATTATTCTCTGCATGTCTGATGTTTGGGAAGGTATAGTAGTTTATGTAGATGGTGGAAAAAGTATCTTATAGGACACAGGCCTTGAAAATTTGCACATCACTTGACTTTCACCTTATTTCCCTTTTTAGTTCTTTTAAGACATGGGGATTCTCAGCTTCCTGTTAGTGTTACTATTCCTGACACTTGCTGCCATACAACCCATCAAGAAAGAGCTTTTTCTATCTGAAAACAGGACAAACTAAACTATACCTTCTGTGAGGAGTCCTGGTCATGTAATTTTATCATCCCAACTATAAGTGAATACAATGAACTTTGTAGGTTTATCAAAAACACAGAAAATATGAATGGGGTAGTTAGTGGTAAAGGGATAAAAGGAATGAAAAAAACTAGGAGAGATGAAATGCAGAATGGATTATTCTGTTTTAACCTAAACAATCATCAGCGTAGAATGAAGAAACTAGGAAACTTTATTCTGTAGAAGTTTGCATTCTGATTGGATTCAAGGCCCACTGTACAGATGAGGACCTATGTGATACATAGGGCAAATTTGATCATTTCCCATAGCTCAGGAGTTCATTTGCCATAGATGAGAACCTACTATGATTCTTTTTAACTGGGTGTATACAGTATCAATCAAGCTACACATGTAAACATATCATTTTTTGGGTAATATTTAGTAGTACTAATAATATAATTCTTTCATTCGAAGCAAAATAGACAGAAAATGTTATGTATTATGAAGGAAGATGCATGAATAAGTGTATACATGGTTTTAAAAAGATAAATTAGAAGCAAAAAATATTATGTACTATGTATGTTCATTTACTTATAACTTACATGTAGTATAGGTAATTATGTAGCTACTTAATAGTGTGACTTCTTTTGATATATTCTGACATGCTGAGTTCATCTAACTCTCATCCCAAGTTCTGTATCTCCCTAATTAGAACCTGACAGACTATTCTATATCATGATCAGTTCATTTGTAACTTCCTTTTTCCCCACCTTCTGCTCTATGACTTCAAAGCCTGCGATGGTTACTATTAACTAGATTCTGAATTTTCTTCATGTAATGCACTCAGATCAGCAAAATTCGATGTAGGAGACACTGATGTGAAAGAACACCGAGCATTTCTGATTTATTGTCTAGAATAACTCTCACAGTACCATTTTTTATAATTTTTTTCATGTACTTGGAAAAGTCCTTACTGCATCTTTTGACAGATGAATACTGTTCCATATTGTATAAAGACCACACATCTAATCATCTGTTAGGGCTATTATGTTATTTCTATTTCCTAGTTAATGTGAATATACCAATACTGAGTAAGACTGAAAAATATTTACAGGAGAATATTTAGTGTTGGGGTAAATAACAATGGTTAGTAAAATTCAGCACATGTAAAACAAAAGAAAAAATCCTTATAATGAGCTTGAGCAGGAGCTAGATGTTTTAGCTTCTATCCTTATATGATTTAGTAAAATGTCCTGACAAAAGTGGCTTTTATATTTCTGAGAGTGAAAATGTTTATTTGGCTCCCAACTTGACGTTGCTCTCTTTATGATAGGGATCTTGAGAAAATTCATTAAATCAAACATAGAGTCAAAAGTAGATAAGAATGAATTAATATATTTTTAACTTGCTACCTCCTTTATGTATAGTCCAAGATGTCTGGACCAGGCCATGATGCTTAATATAATTCACATGGGATTCTCTGTATCAAGTAACATAATCAAGTTATTTCTACACAGACAATATTTGACATTATTCTTAAATTAGACTAAATGTCTTGCTAATTTTTCTTCATGTATCATATATGCTCCGTACCTTCTCCATACTTCTTCATGGGAGTCATTTGTTATGCGATTTGTGCCTTGGGTATTCAGGGCTTCTGGGCTAATTAATATCCACTTATCAGAGATTGAAAGCCCTGTGTATTCTTTGGTGACTGGGCTACCACACAATTAGGATGATATTTTCCAGATCAAATCATTTGCCTAAAAATTTTGAGAATTCATTTTTTCTAATTGCTGAGTAGTATTCCTTTGTGTATATATACGACATTTTCTGTATCCATTCCTCCTTTGCGGGGCATCTGGGTTCTTTCCAGCTTCTGGCTATTATAAATAAGGCTGCTATGAATATAATGGAGCATGTGTCTTTATTGCATGCCATGGAATCCTTTAGGTATATGCCTAGGAGAGGTATAGCAGGGTCCTCCGGAAGTGTCATGTCCAGTGTTCTGAGGAACCAGTAGACTGATTTCTAAAGTGGTTATACTATCTTACAGCCCCACCAGCAATGGAGGAGTGTTCCTCTTTCTCTACATCCTCGCTAACACCTGCTGTCTTCTGAGTTTTTTAACTTAGCCATTCTGACTTGTGTACGGTGAAATCTCAGGGTTGTTTTGATTTGCATTTCCCTAATGACTAATGATGTTGAGCACTTATTAAGGTGCCTTTTGGCCACCTGAATTTCTTCAGGTGAAAATTCTTTGTTTCGATCTGTACCCCATTTTTAATAGGGTTATTTGGTTCCCTGGGGTATAACTTCTTGAGTTGTTTATATATATTGGATATTAGCCCTCTATCACATATATGGTTGGTGAACATTCTTTCCCAATTTGATAGTTGTCTTTTTGTCCTTTTAACAGTGTCCTTTGCCTTACAGAAACTTTGTAATTTTATGAGGTCCCATTTGTCAATTCTTGATCTTAGAGCATAAACTATTAGTGATCTGTTCAGGAACTTTTCGCCCATGCCCATGTCTTCTAGGGTCTTCCCCAGTTTCTATTAGTTTCAGTCTGTCTGGTTTTACATGGAGGTCCTTCATCCACTTGGAGTGAAGTTTGTTACATGGAGATAAGAATGGATCAACTCGCATTCTCTGCATGCTGATCTTCAATTGAACCAGCACTATTTGTTGAAAAGGCTTTCTTTTTTCCACTGGATGTTTCTGGTTCCTTTGTTGAAGATCAAGTGACCATAGGTTTGTGGGTTCATTTCTGGATCTTCAATTGCATTCCATTGGTCCATTTGTCTGTCACTATACCAATACCATGCAGTTTTAACACTATTGCGCTGTAGTATTGCTTGAAGTCAGGGATACTGATTCACCCAGAATTTCTTTTGTTGTTGAGAATAGTTTTAGCTATCCTGTTTTTTTTTTTTTTTGTTTTTTTTTTTGTTTTTTGTTTTGTTTTGTTTTGTTTTGTTTTTTTTATTACAGATTAATCTGAGAATTGCTTTTTCTAAAACTGTGAAGAACAGAGTTTTGATTTTGATGGGAATTACATTGAATCTGTAGTTCGCTTTTGTCAAGATGGCCATTTTAAATATATTAATCCTGCCGATCCATGAGCATGGCAGATTTTTCCATTTTCTGAGGTCTTCTTCGATTTCCTTCTTCAGTGACCTGAAGTTCTTGTCGTACAGATCTTTCAGTTGTTTGGTTAGAGTCACACCAAGAAACTTTATGTTGTTTGTGGCTATTGTAAAGGGTGTTAAGTCTTCTTTGAAGGTCTGATAGAATTCTGCACTGAGGCCATCTGGTCCTGTGCTTTTTTTTTTGGTTGGAAGGCTTTCTATGGCTCGTTCTATTTCTTTAGGGTTTATGGGACTGTTTAGATGATCTATTTGTTCCTGATTTAAGTTTGGTATCTGTCTAGGAAATTGTCCATTTCCTCCAGATTCTCCAGTTGTTTTGAATATAGGCTTTTGTAGTAGGATCTAATGATTTTTTGAATTTCCTCAGTTTCTGATGTTATATCCCCCCTTTCATTTCTAATTTTGTTAATTTGGATACTTTTTCTCTGACTTTGGTCAGCTGGCTAAGAGTCTATCTGTCTTGCTTATTTTCTCAAAGAAAACATCATCTGGATTCATTGATTATTTTTATGGTTCTCTTTGTTTCCACTTGACTGATTTCAGCCCTGAGTTTGATGATTTCCTGTCTTATACTTCTCCTGTTTGAATTGGCTTCTTTTTGTCCCAGGCCTTTCAGGTGTTTTGTTACGCTGGCAGTGTATGCACTCTCCATTTTCTTTTTAGAGACACTCAGGGCTATGAGTTTTCCTCTTAGCACTGCTTTCATTGTGTCCCAAAGATGTGGGTATGTTTTGGTTTCATTTTCATTAAAATCTAAGAAGTCTCTGATTTCTTTCTTTATTTCTTCTTTGGCCAAGGTGTCTTTGAGTAGATTATTGTTCAGGCTCCATGTGTATGTGGGCTTTCTGTTGTTTCTGTTGCCATTGAAGACCACTCTTACTCCATAGTGATCTGATAGGAGGCATGGGATTAGTTCGATCTTCTTATATTTGTTGAGGTCTGCCCTATGACCAATTATATGGTTGATTTTGGAGAAGGTACCATGAGGTGCTGAGAAAAAGGTATATTCTTTTCTTTTAGGGTGAAATGTTCTATAAATATCAGTCAAATCCAATTGGTCCAAAGCTTCAATATTTTTATTGTGTTCCTGTTTAGTTTCTGTTTTCCTGATTGGTCTACTGAGGAGAGTGGAGTGTTGAAGTCACCCACAATTATTGTGTTAGGTGAAATGTGTGCTTTGAGTTTTAGTAAGGTTTCTTTTACAAATGATGGTGCCCTTGCATTTGGCACATAGAAGTTCAGAATTGAAAGTTCTTCTTGGTGGATTTTTCCTTTGACCAGCAAGATGTGTCCTTCTGTATCTCTTTTGATGCCTTTAGGTTGAAAGTCAATTTTATTTGATATAAGAATGGCTACTCCGGCTCGTTTCCTGGGACCATAGGTTTGTAAAATTTTTTTCCAGCCTTTTTCTCTAAGGTAGTTTTTGTCCTTGTCGTTTTGGTTTGTTTCCTGTATGCAGCAAAATGTACGGTCCTGTTTCCTTATCCAGTCTGTTAGTCTACATCCTTTTATTGGGGAGTTGAATTGATTGACATTAAGAGATATTAAGGCATAGTGATTATTTCTTCCTGTCATTTTCGATGTTATTTTTATATTTGACTGGTTATCAACTTTTGGGTCTGATGAAAGAAGGTAGCTATCTTGCTTTTTCCAGGGTGTCATTTTCCTCCCCTGTATTGGGTTTTTCCTCCTATTATTCTTCGTAGAGCTGGGTTTGTAGAAAGATATATTATAAATTTGGTTTTGTCATGGAATATCTTGGTTTCTCCCTCTATTGTGATTGAGACTTTTGCTGGGTATTGTAGTCTTGGCTAACATTTGTGTTCTCTTAGAGTCTGCATGAGATCTCCCATGATCTTCTAGATTTCATGGTCTCTGGTGAGAAATCTGGTGTGATTCTGATTGTTCTTCCTTTATATGTTACTTGGCCTTTTTCTCTTACTGCCCTAAATCATCTTTCTTTGCATAGGAGAATTGGGGTTTTGATTATTATGTGACGCGAGATATTTCTGCTCAGGTCCAGTCTGTTTGGATTTCGGTAGGCTTCTTTTATATTCATGGGCATTGCTCTCTTTAAGTTGGGAAAGTTTTCTTCCATAATTTTGTTGAAGATGTTCACTAGCCCTTTCAGCTGTAAAACTTCACTCTCATCTATACCTATAATCCTTAGGCTTGGTCTTCTCATTGTGTTCTCTATTTCCTGGATGTTCTGGGATACAAGCTTGTTGCATTTTGCAATTTCTTTCACTGTTGAGTCAATGGTGTCTATGGTATCTTTGGCATCTGTGATTCTTTCTTTCATCTCTTATATTCTGTTGTTGATATTTGCATCCTTGGCCCCTTATTTATCTTCTCAAGGTTTTCTATCTCCAAAGTTGTCTCCCTTTGTGATTTCTTAGTTGTTTCTACTTCGGATTTTAAATCCTGCATGGTTTTGCTTATAGGTAAAATTTTGTTGTGCTGGCCAGAACATGAATTATTACATGAATAATTTCTTAAATCTCCTTTGAAATTTACCCATAAGAGAATTATCTTGTCAGAGAAAATGTAATTTCTCAGTTTAACTCATTAATGGAACTCTGTGAATTCTTTGGTTTTTCTCTACTAGAGCTCTCATATACTATCTTCTTTCCTAGTGTTTTCTCAATGTAAACATAGAGAGATGAATAAAGGCAAAGATTTTTAATGGAATTTTGTATACCATTTGGGGAATGATAAATAGAGAAAAATTGGAAAACTGTCAGAAATGAACTTAAAAGACTATAATATGGAACAAAAGGGAATTGAAAACGAAAGTAAGTGAAACATGTATATTGAAAATCATGAAGAATGGTTATATGTGATGAAGGAATAGTTAAGAAATATAAGGGGAACACAAACAGAAATCTTTAATAGATTACACAAATAAAAGAAAATTTAGCACTTATACCTAGCTAACTACATAGATTTTAAGCATATGTCAACTTAATAAAATTAATAAACTAAATTCTAAATAAGTAATAATTAAAATTTAATATTTTAATACTTTTCATTTTAACACTTTTAAATATTTGTTTTTACATTCTAAGGATATAAAACTTTGAAAATAAAAAGATAGCTTTTCATGCTAAGTATTTAATTATTTTTTTTTTATGTATAAGAGGAGAAAGAGGCAAAAAGCCATGAAAAGGGCCAATAAAGTTCCCTGTAGCCTTGTGGGATTTAGAGGTTTCCAGTGCTATGTAGACTATGCATAAGTAAACAGTTTTGCTACATAAAATATTGTTAACATTAGTGGACAATGAATTGAATTAATCCAGACTTCCATATCCTTACGCAAATTCTGTTTAAAATTTCACTTTAAAGTTTCTCAATCTCAGTTTTAAGTAAAAAAGGGCACATCTTAAATATATGTCACTGATTAGATAATGGTGTTATTACTGAGCTGGTCTTTCTCAACTATAACTAACCTTGAGATGTCTGGGTCTGTAATTGCTTTGACTTCTTTCAATTATTTTCCTGTACAATAATCCTTGGAATGATTTCTTCAGTAACAGTAGCTTTGAGGCCCCTTTCTACCCAGGAATCCTGTGGCCACTATTTCTAATAGCAGCCCTATTTATAATAGCCAGAAGCTGGAAAGAACCCAGATACCCCTCAACAGAAAAGTGGATGCAAATAATGTAGTATATTTACACAATGGAGTACTATTCAGCCATTAGAACCAATGAATTCATGAAATTCTAAATAGATGGAGCTATAGAACTTCATACAAAGTGAAGTAATCCAGTCTCTAGAGATCAATCATGGTATGCACTCGATAGTAAGTGGATATTAACCTAGAAAACTGGAATACCCAAAACATAATCTACACATCAATTGAGGTACAAGAAGAACAAAGGATTGGCCCCGTGTTCTGGAAAGACTCAGTGAAGCAGTATAGGGCAAAACCAGAATAGGGAAGAGGGAAGGGTTGAATGGGAGAACAGGGGGATGGAAGGGGGACTTATGGGACATTCAGGGAGTTGGGGGTTAGAAAAGGGGAAATCATTTGAAATGTAAATAAAAAAATATATCGAATAAAAAAATTAAGCACTTAGAATTTCTGCAAAATATATTCTTAAAGATTGTATAAGTAATTCCCATTAAAAATCAAATTAATAGAAGCTTAAATATATGCAGATTCTTTAAGACTTTTTTTGTTAAAGCATGCTCTTTTTTCTCAGAGAAATTATGATAATGTGCTCTAGGCTAAAGTATATTTCTAGGGATATGGGCTCAGGTTTGACATTTCATTTGTTATGTCAATGTACTTTCTACCAAATACCTTCTATAATAATGTAAATTAAGAAAGAAGACTTACTCAAAATGTTCTAAGCTTTGGGACTCAGTAGCAAAATCTGTCAAATAGGTACATTAATAGTGGTAGGGAAATATGGGATTCAACAAAAGCATTTGTACTTTAAATGGAAGATAATATCTAAGACATGCTAGAGGGACTGCTTATAAGACAACATCCTTCAAAGAGAAGAGTATATGGAGATTGTCCAATGTACTCTGAGATCTTGGTAATGCAGTTGTGTTTTGTTTCTCTTTCACAAAAAAAGCCTGCTCCAGTTATGGTGGGATATACTCAAGATAGTATTTTCATTTTATTCTCTTTCATGATATTTTTTAAATAATACACAATTTGAGTATGTGGAATTCACTCATATAACTTGTGAGTTTATTGATCATTTTATGACATACGTGTGCTATATATAAACTTAAAGAACAGAAAAAAGAGAAGGACTCACACCCATGGAGAAATGAACAATTACTAGAACTTAAAATTAATTATGCAAAGCTTGTTCTGAAATCATTTACAAAATTTTACCTGCAGTCACTTATGCTACTTGTCCAAATCCTCAGATAAAATCTTAAATCCAAGGGTCAAACCAAGTTGTTCACCAAGAAAATCCTCATCAATTAGTTCTGCATAGAGAGGTTACATTTCAATGTTGTACACAGGACTTAAAATAGGACAGTTCTCAGCTCTTCCAGGCATGAAGATAACAACAGGGACTTAAACATCACCCCACTTCTTCAGGCTGAGCCATCACAAGCTATTAGTCTTTCTATCTTGCCTCTGGGCCCAAAGTCAGGGCTAGGGGAGAGAAACAGAAACAAAGAAATTCATTACATTGTCACCTGAGAAACCTCAGAGGGAGGACCCAGCTGTAGTTTTCCTCCTCACAAGTGCAAAATGTTTTAAAAGTAAGCAGAAAATAAAAGTGCAGTTTTAACTGAATCATCTTTCGGCCTCTCCAGTGTCCAGGGATAGACAGCAGCTTCTAATCAGGACAAACTATTTGCACTGGGTCCTTCCTAGTTGATGATTTTGCACATGCCACAGAAATATGCTCTGATTAAATGAATCAGTACACAAGGTTGTGATCTATCTTAAGACCATAGAGGTGTTTTCTGGGACTACATCACATATAACTTCAATTGCCCATGACCATAGTCTTCATATTATTCTTATGAATGATTTGATATGTGAGTTCAATCAAGTGTATTCAGAGCTTTGGGTCTAATATCCACTTATCAGTGACAGCATACACTGTGTGTTCTTTTGTGAATGAGTTACCACACTTGCGATAATATTTTTCAGTTCCAACCTCTTGCCTAAGAATTTCATCAATGCATTGTTTTTAATTACTAGGTAGTACTCCATTGTGTAATATTCCACATATTCTGTATCCATTCTTCCATTGACAGACATGTGGGTTCTTTCTAGCTTCCGGATACTATATAAAAGGCTCCTATGAACATAGTGTAGCATGTGTCCTTGTTGCATGCTAGGGAATCCTCTGGGTATATGTCGAGGAGTGGTATAACAAGGTCCTCCAGAAATGTCATGCCCAGTTTTCTGAGGAACCACCAGATTGATTTTCAGAGTTGTTGTACCAGTTTGCAATCCCACCCACAATTAAGGAGTGTTTCTTTTTCTCCACATACTCAACTACACCTGCCACCTCCTGAGTTTATAATCATTGTGAATGATGTCTGGTGAAATCTCAGTGTTGTTTTGATTTGCATTTTCCTGATGACTAAAAATGATGAACATTTCTTAAGGTGCTTCTCAGCCATTCAGTGTTCCTCTGGTGAAAACTCTTTGTTTAGACCAGTACACCAATTTTAAAGGGGTTAAATGGCTCTCTGGAGTCTACCTTCTTGAGTACTTTGTATATTATATTAGCCCTCTGTCAGATGTAATGTTGTTAAATATCTTTTCTTAACTTATTGGTTACCTTTTTGTCCTTTTGACAATGTCCTTTGCCTTACAGAAACTCGATATAGTTTTATGAGGTTCCATTTGTCAATACTTGATCTTAGAGCAAAAGCTATTGGTGTTCTGTTGAGGAAATTTTCCCCTATGTTCATCTCCTCAAGGGTCTACCCTAGTTTCTTTCCAATTAGTTTCAGTGTGTCTGGTTTTATGTGGAGGTTCTAGATAAACTTCGACTTGAGCTTAGTATAAGGAGAAATAAAATGAGTCAATTTGCATTCTTTTTCATGCTGACCTCCAGTTGAAATAGTGCCATTTGTTGAAAAGGTTAATTTTCCCCTCTAGATGATTGTAGCTCCTTTGTCAAATTTCAAGTGACCATAATTCTGTGGGTTCATTTCCAGTTCTTCAATTCTATTCCATTGATCTACTTCCTGTCACTATACCAATACTATGTGTTTTTAACACAATTGCTCTGCAGTACTGCTTGAGGTTATGGATACTGATTCCCCCCGAAGTGTATTACTGTTGAGGATAGTGTTAGATCTCCTGGGTTTTTTGTTATTCCAGATGAATTTGGAATTGCTCTTTCTAAGACTATGAAGCATTGAGTTGGGATTTTGAGGAGGATTGCATTGAATCTGTAGATTGCTTTACAAAAGATGGAAATGTTCTATATTAATACGGCCAATCTAATAGCATGGAAGATTTTTCATACTTCTGAGGTCTTTTTCAATTTCTTTCTTCAATGACTTGTAGTTGCTGTCATTCAGATCTTTCTTTTTTTTATTTTTTTATTCGATATAATTTATTTACATTTCAAATGATTTCCCCTTTCTAGCCCCCCCACTCCCCGAAAGTCCCGTAAGCCCCTTTGGTTAGAGTCACACCAAGATAGCTTATATCCAAGCATCAGTTAGAGCATTTATGTTACTTCAATTCGTAGTTATTGTGAATATATCAATAATGAATATGACTGAGAAATATGTACAGTAGAATTTTGAATGTTTCAGTAAATAAAAATGTGTAGTAAGATTTAGCACATCTATAAAAAAAATCTTATAATGAGCTCGAGGAAGAAAATATGTTTTAGCTTCTTTTCCTTCTGATGTAATAGAATATTCTGACAAAAGTGAATTTTATGTTTCTGAGAGAATTTATTTAGCTCCCACCTTGAGGTTGCTCTTTTCATGACAGGGAAGTCACAGCAGGGAGACCTTGAGAAAATTCATCACAGGAAACATAGAGTCTTAAGTAGTTAAGAATGAAATAATACATTTTTAACTTCTTACCTCCATTATGTGTAATCCAGGATGTCTGGACCTGGCCAAGATCCTTAATAAAATGCAGATGGACTTCTCTGTATCATGTAATGTAATCAAGTTATTTCTGCACAGATGATATCTGAGATTATTCTTAAATTACACTAAGATTATTGTTAAGTTTTCTTCATGTGTCCTATATGTGCTGAGTACCTTGTAACCTAAATGATAATTAAATAATAAATTATATAATTAAATAACAAACTATCATATTAGGTATTATAAGCAACATATAAATAAAGGTTTACATTTTAGTTATTATCAGAACAACTCTAATTGCTATGTATGATGCTTATATTTTATAAAAAAATATGAGGATAACAAATCTTTATGGCTTTTAAATAAAATCAAAGAATTAGGAATTCACTGATATAGACCAATCACCATATACGTAAGAAAATTTCCTTTCAGCAGTTTGAATATTTTCAACAGCCAATTTGTCTAAACTTGTTAAGAATTAAAATATGTATTATGTCAAATGATTGTCATAGTACCCACAATTAACTGAAATAATAATGGATAAAAAGATTGAATTAAAAAAAAAGAATATGCTTTCATGAACATATTCTTGCAAGAGTTGATAAAGTAAGAAAAACAGGTTATTTGACTTCTTTTTTGATATATTTTTTATTTCCATTTCAAATGATTTCCTGTTTTCTAGTCTGCCACTCCCCAAAAGTCACATAGCACCCATCCCTCCTCCTGTTCCCCCTCCAGCCCTTCCCACTTCCCTGTTTTGGTTTTGCCCTGTGCTGCTACACTGAGAGAAACTTGAATCTATCCCACTAAAATCAGGGACTAGGCAAAGCTAGTCCCCTTTCTCCTTATCTTTTCAATATTGTACAAAAGGTATAAGCTCAGGGAATTGTACAACATAAGGAGGTCAAAGGGATATAAATTGGAAAGGGAGAAGTCAAACTATCACTATTTACAATTGATATAGTCTACCTAAGTGACTCAACAAACTCCAGTAGAGAACTCCTATAGCTGATAAACAGCTTCAGCAAAGTGGCAGGTTCTAAAATCTACTCATGCAAATCAGTAGCCTTCCTATACGCAAAGGATAAGCAGGCTGAGAAAGAAATTAGGGAAATGACACCGTTCACAATAAAACATATTGTATAAAGTACCTTGGGGTGACTCTTACCAAACATGTGAAAGATCTGTATGACAAGAACTTCAAGAATCTGAAAAAGGAAATGGAAGTAGACCACGAAAATTGGAAAAACCTCCCATGCTCATGGATTGGCAAGATTAATATAGTTAAAATGGCCATTTTGCCAAAAGCAATATACAGATTCAATGCAATACACATTAAAATCCCCACTCAGTTCTTTATAGAGTTAGAAAGAGCAATTCTCAAATTCATTAGGAATAACAAAAAATCCAGGATAGCTAAAACTATTCTCAACAACAAAAGAAATTCTGGGTGAATCAGTATCCCTGACCTCAAGCAATACTGTAGAGCAATAGTGTTAAAAACTGCATGGTATTGGTACAGAAACAGGTAGGATTGGAACAGGTTTGAAGATCCAGAAATGAGCACACACACCTATGGCCACTTGATCCTTGTCAAAGGAGCTGAAAATATTCAATGGAATAAAGATAGCCTTTTCAACAAAAGATGCTGGTTCAACTGGAGGTCAGCATGCAGAAGAATGCGAATTGACCCATCCTCATCTCCTTATACTAAGTTCTGATATGTTTCTATTATTAAACAACAGCAACAACAAAAAACCCTTGATTTATTTTTCCCATTGTGTTATGAAGTTTTGGAGACGTGGTATCAATAAACTTTTTTTGTAATTTTTTTTTATGCTGGACATAATTACATGAATTATTCAAATCTGTACTGAAATTTACACATAAGTGGGCGATCTTTTCAGAGAAAATGTTGCAATTTCTCATTGTAACTCATTGTCAAGATTCTGAATTCTTTGTCCTTTCTCAACAAGAATTCTAACCTATCACCTTCTTTCATCGTGCTTTCTCAACATACACTTAAATAGATAAATAAAGGCAAAGATTTTGATGCAGTGTAGTGTACCATTTGAGAAAGGAAAAATAGCGAGAAACTGGAACACTGCCAGTAATGAACTGAAAAGACTATAAGATAATATGAAACAAAAGGGAAAGGAAAGCATCAAGAATGCTTATATGTGAGTGAGGGAACAGCTAAGAAATAGAAGTGCAACACAAGCAGAAATATGTAATAGATTACCCAAATAAAAGGAAATCTAGCACCTATAGCCAGCCAGATAGAATTTTTAAGCATAATTCAACTTAATAAAATTAAGAAAACAAAATACTAAATAAGTAATAATTAAAATTTAATATGTATTCCAATTCATTTTAACACTTGGAAATATTTTTCTACATTCTAAGGATAGAAAACTTTGAAAATTAAAAAAATACCTTTACATATTAAATATTTAAATATATTTTTTTTCTACTTTATAAGAAGAAAAATAGGGGAAAAGCAATGAAAAAGGTCAATATAATTCCCTGTAGCTTTGTGGGATTTAGTGGTTTCCAGTGCTATGTAGACTATGTGTAAATACTTTTGCTTTATAAATGATAATTATCGTTAGAGGATAATGAACTCTTTAACACAGACTTCCAAATCCTTACACAACTTCTGGTTAAAATATCAATTTCAGGGTTTTCAATATCAATTTTAAGTAAAAATGGGCAATTATATTTAATGAAATTGATAGGAAAATATATTTTCTAATTATTGCCATTAATGAATATGTTGTTCATATAGTATAAGTTGAAATTTGTTGATATTCTATTTTGTTATAGTCATCTGAACATTGAGCCAATTGGGTTTACACTCTGGAGTCATTGAAATCCATGATTAATGCAGAAATTAACCCCAAGGATATAGTCCCAATTGTTTTTATCTCAAGGAATGAAAGTTCATGTGTAGATTATGCAGACTTATAAAAGGATAGAAAATAAGTATTTATATATATGCCTTCAAAGGGGAAATTACTTAAAATCCTAGAGTTTTGGGTGTCAGAAAAAGTTTTCAAATGATTGAATTGTTTAATACACTTGTAATAATAAAAAGCTATATTTATGTGCTCATGTTAAATTTTGTTGCTATATTTTATCCTTTAAAAAGTATTAATTGTCAGTAACAATTATAAAATATACCTAAAACTGAAGTAACATGAGTGTTAAATTATATGAAATATGGGCATGAGTTCTGCTGCCTCTGTAAACAATATTGATATCACTGATCGCTTCTGCCTTCAGTAAACATGCTGACAACAATACTCCATGTTTTCTATAGAAATCTTGCTGATAGCCATCATCCATGTAGTACCACGACATCTTGATCTTGGCACAAGAGAGACAAGTTGAAAACCTTAGTCCATTTTGTTAGTCAAGATAATGTTGAAGTAAGTTTTATGTACTTCTAGAATGCTCCAGTTGAAAGTCTATGACGTGAACTGCAAGTTGAAATAACTGATGACTATTCACACCCACCAAACAACCATGCTGATGTCCAAATGGAGACCTTGTAATACCCATGATGCCTGTTGTCAACTGAGACCCTGCTGAACTCCATGGTCAGTACTGCCTCCTGAAACAATATTCAGTGAAGTGTTCTACTTTGCAACCAAGAATCTATATAATGGGCAAGGCTGTGGATAGCATGAGTGTGAGTGGCAGCAGACTGGAGGCCATGGATGGAGAGGAACAACAGTACAGCTCTGTGCCCTCAGTGCAGTCTCTAAACAGAATGTCCCTCTACCATCATCATCATAACCCAACTTACCCGACCTACATGTGTGCACTGGTGACTCCTGCCTGGCCCACAGGACATGTTGAAATGCTACAGCTGCATGGGAGAATGCATGGCAGCACTGGAGATCCACTCCAGGAAACAAGATGCCCCTGGGGTGACCTGTTGGAAGACATGTCAGAGAATCATGCAGGAATTCAGTTCCATTCATATGTCACTGTGGAGAGTACATGGCACCTGTGCAAAGAATGTGGTCTCTACAGCAAGAAGAATGGCCTCAGCAGGCCCTCATCAAGCCATAGAAACCTGTGTTTCATCACTGCAGCTTGGACTTTCTGTGCCAACTGTAACAACACAACCACTACTTTATGGCCTAGAAATATTGAGAGTTAGTTCCCCTACTATGCTCTATGGGGCTCATAGGAAATTCTCTATAGGAAACTCCATGGACTGCCTATACCATTGCTATGAAAATAAAGCAATTCAAACCAGGTAATGAAAACCTAAACAGAAGCCAAAAAGCTTCCTCAGGTAACAGCAGTGGTTCTGTCCCTGTAATTCCCACTTCCTCTTATTCTGATTCACATGACTATGCAAAAAATACTTTCTTCCACACAAGTGACCACCTCAGGGGTGCAGCAGTGATGTCTGCAGTGGGAGAAAACACCAACTCTAAGAAAAGTGACCACAACAGTATTTCTTGTATTCAGGTTGAGACAGCCTCTACATAGGCATCTGTCTGTCCTCCCCTGCCAAAGTCACATTTTCTGTGCAACAGGAGTCTTGGTGTTCTATGGCCCTGGCCTGAGATGGTGCTACCAGGAGGCAATTGTCTCTGAAGGCTTTGTTCCACTTGTGTCTGATTTTGTCCAGCCATCCTGATGGCAGCAAATATGCATATATAATATTCCTTTGTTGCATGATTTTTGTGCCTTTGTTTTCGAAGACATGTATTTCCCAATAAGCTTACTGAAGTAAGAAGAGATGGGATTTTGCAGGAGGGACCAGCACACTGGGAATGGAGCTCTGCCCCACACCAGTTGGAGTAGCCGTGACACTGATTGGGGCCTTGTCTGGTAAGGAAGATTGAGAAATAAAAAAAAAAATTGTGTACTTCTCCAAATAATATTTTTATTATTATCAGAAGAAATCAAATCTCAAAGCCTTGAGAGTTGGGAACCTTAGGTGAACCCTCTAGAATGTGTGACGAAAGACCCTCAGTACTCATAGGGAAGAAACTTAGATGAAACGACAAAAAGGGGGAAGAGGGAACTTGTAGAGTCAACTTTCAAAAGAAAGAGAATCCAGGGAAGAGATGGGGTACGCATCCCATAGTAAAAATTTTGACCCAGATTTGGTCATGTCTAAAAGAACTGAAGGGACAAAAATGAAGAAGAATTGGAGGTAAAAGATGTTCTGTGACTGGCCCAAATTGGGATCCAGTCAAATGCAGGCTTTAAGGCCTGAGACTAATACAGATGTCATGGTGTGCTTACAGAGAGGAAACTATCATTGCTGGCTTCCAAGAGGACTAACAAGCAGTTTAAGGAGACAGATGCAAATACTTAGGCCAAATGTACAGAAGCTGAGAATACCTGTGTTTGAGGGATGGAAACACTGGAAGAAGCTGATGAGGAAGGAGACCATAGAAAAACCAGCTATTTCAAGTGTCCTGGAACCCTATGATCTCTTGAACACTGAGTCACCAACCAGGTAGCATATATTAACTTTCATGAAGCCCATAACTCATACACCATAGGACTGCTTGCTCTATCCTAGGTGAATAAAGATGCACCTACCTCTTTATAAACATGATGCCCCAGAGAGTGAGAGCACATAGTCCAGTGGAATGTGGAAGGTGGGGAAATGCTGCTGGAGACTGAGGTATGGGGAGGATGAGTGGAAAGAGGAAATGTAGGAGGGCAAACAAGAAGGAGATGAAGGCTAGTCAGGAAAAGCAGATTAAACATAATTTTAAAAAAGAAAGATAAATAAGTTAAATTCACACTCAAAATTTGTATCTCGTTCAGTCTTTTGAAAAATATTTGTTATGTATTTATTATATTGGCTTTTTCTTTGGTTTGTACCAACCACACTAATGAGAGACAGTGTGCTATGTGCTATGTGCTATGTATATAAGAACAGTTTTCCCAAGACAGGATGGATTTCTTCTCTAAGTCCACATTGTGAATGTGTGTGAATTGTTATATCCATCCTTTCTAAAACATAAATATATAAGATGCCTTTGCTTTTTTCATTCCAAAGCTATAACAACCTTCCCTATGTTTTTCCTAGTGCTTCTCATTTACCTGCAAATATGATCTTAATGTGATATTTCTTAAGAAAATATTACTTTTCTTAATGTATTATTTATGAAGGATTGTGTTAATGTAACATGCTGTTACTGTTTGTCAGGTGATATACTTCTAGACTGTTTCCAATTTCTAATTATTATAAATAGAAGAGAAAGGAACCTGTATAAGTAAATATCTGTAGTAACACACAGATTCAATTGCATACATGCCCAGTATTGATATAGCTGGATCTTTGGAATATTTATGTTCTTCCTTTATGAAAACACCACAATGAATTTCACAAGGACTCTTCCATTGTTCTCTCTAACCAAGATCAAAAATCTTTTGTTTTTCCCATCATATATTCTGTCATTTACTGTCATTTGTTTTACTAATCTTGTACATTATGACTATTGTAGGATGGAGTCTCATTACAATTTTCTCTTTCATTTTGCTTAGTCCTGACATTGATACCCAAGACCAAAGCCATTTCATCAATATTCAGAAATTTATGAGGAAGAGGAGACAAAAATATTTACTCACATATTCTAACAACAAGAATAAAAATGCTTCTTTTTCAATTTTTATTTCTTATCATGAAATGAGTGGAAATATATGAAATGTTATCTTCTGCATATATTGATATTAGTAGTCAATCTTGAGTAATTGACCTGAGGATGGAGAGTGAGTGGAAGGAGGAACCTGAGATTTGTCGAGCTAAAGTATCATCTGTCATTAAACCACACTTTTTTATTAACTTCCTCTCTCCTAGGCATACATTCTATAATCTGTACTGTGTTTTCAAAATGCTGGAAGAAAGACCAAAGGAAATAAAAGTGAGGGAGGCCTATATATTTCTCAGAATCCAACCAGAAATGGAATATTAAAAGACAATAGCACTACATGTTCCATTTATTCTCCACCTAATCCACATGGGTGACAAAAAGAAACAGTCTCAAAATGTTCTCCAAGCCACATTATTTTCTTCCCTCCCTCTCTCCATGATTCTGGTATTCCTTTCCTTGTATCCACCTGGGGAGCCATTTTAAAGTAGGAATTTCACAGAAAAGCAGTAAGGTATCTACAGCCTACATGTCTTGCTTTTTGTCTTGTCAATGAAATGCCCAGTGGAGAGAATATATCCTATCTGCTGAGAGAATTCTCTTCTATTTTTAATTACCTCTGTAAAGTTGATCAGGGTCCAGTTGATTCTGTTCTTTTAAGTAGATATGATAAAGTTCATGGATTATTCCTTTCTGAGGTAATCAAACTTGGCATTACAACTTTCTTAGAAGCCATGGGATCCTCCTCAGGAACATCTTCTAAGAAGGTTCTTACAATTTTTGACAAGGTTAACAGCAGGACTGACTTCATGTACCAGCAGGCTGCTTGTGCAGAGTTGACAAATAGGCTGAGGTATTTGATAGCGTCTCCTCATTGTTTTTTTTTTCCTTCCCAATCAAGTGTATGGCCATTGTTTAAGTTTAAGATATAGTAAAAAAAAAAAAAAAAAAAAAAGAGTGGTCTCGCTCCTTTTGAGAAGGGAACTATTATGTTATACAATAATTGGGTGCCTCAGGATTTGTGAAATTCATACTATTCCTCCTCTCCCAGGATATTAAGTACTTACTTCTCAGATCTGATCTACAAAGATGGGCAGTTATGATTTGTTTTGTCATGTTTTGAGACAGGGTCATGCAATGTACACAAAACTGTCATGAAATTATAAATACTCCTGTCTACATGCCCAAAGTAGTAGAATTATAATAGGTGTGCACTAGTGTTCTGAGGTGAGACCCTGCTCCACTTATGAACGTCAAATGTGTTTTTAAAACTCTAAGTCTAATTAAAAGGTTTAATTTTACAGTTGTCAAACTGATTTCTTACCCAGATGTCAAAATAGGAAACAGAATATTGTGTGATGACTTTCGAATTTTAACTTCTACATTATTAGCTAAATCATTCAGTTTTATAAGGGAATCTGATCTGAGTTATATATTCAAGATTTCTGATTGCCATCATTATATGTTTCATGCACAGTTGTTGATTAAATTCACAGCTTCAGTTATTGTAGGACAACATGTTGCTGGACTGTTGTGCCACTCCTGTGCATTATTTTTGTCAGTATTCAAAGCCCAAGAGACTCCTTTAAGATTGAAATTAAGTATGGAAGAATCCTCCTTGTCTAAAAGTGTGGAAGGATCCTCCTTGTCTAAGACATCATCTCTTTATGCTTGTTGCAACTGACCAAAGAACAGGATATTTTGTTAATGAGAATGTTATTCATGTGGATATTTGTATATTGTATATTGTATATTTGTATATTTGTATAATGACATAAAGAAGAGTAGTTTAGCTTTGGTAAATGACTCCTGGTTGAGGCTTATATGACTAAGTTACAGTTGGATCTAACCTACAGACAATGTAGCTGACATTCCACAGGTGAATATTTCAGAGGTTCCACGGCCTGTTTCTGTATTACTTTCCTTTCTTTACTCCTTCTCCCCTAGCAGAAATCACTAGAGCTTCTCATAACTCAACCTGGAAGTGCCAAAATGTTTTAAATATTAACAGATATGTAATTAAAAATAAAAAAGATAAAAAAATGTAAAAAAATAAGTAAAACATAAAAACAAAAAACCTCCAAGTCAGCTGGACAGTGGTGGTGTACAACTATAATCCCAGTACTCAGGAAGGCAGAGGCATGTGAATTTCTGAGTTAGAGGCCAGCATGGTCAACAGAGTGAGTTCCAGGAGAGCAAGACCTATACAGACAAACCCTGTCTCAAATAAAAAAAAATCCAAAACCACAACAACAAAAAGCTCCAAGTCTTGACCTAGATTGGTGACTCTAAAGAAAAAAGCATTTTCTGACGAATGTGATGCCCAATAATCTACTGAGTCCCTGTACATGAATGGAAAAATCAAATACTACCAAGAAAAAGCACATGCATGAACACACAGACACATATACACACACACACATACACACACAGACACACCAACACATATACACACACAGGCAACACATGCCCAGATGTACAAAAACAGAAATTAACAATTTACATCAAATTCAGCACATATCATTGAGACTGTTTAATGTTGAATGACTGTATATACATAATATACATTTTTGTTTGTTTCCCAGAATTTATTTTTTGACCATCTAAAGTTTCCAAATGTAAAATGTAAAAGAATGAAGCAAAAACTTACAAATTTTTGGTATGCCTAGGAAACAAGGAAGATATTCTGCTTGAAAACTGCAATCTGCCATGAAGCTATGTGTTTTCATCTATTAATTTGTGGTATGTTGGTGAGCTTAATGAGTGGTTGTATTTTGATTTTTTTTTTGTAGTGTCTTACTCTTAGTTGGTTTTGGCCATATTTATTATTATTATTATTATTATTATTATTATTATTATTATTATTATTATTATTATTATATCTTTGTTTTACAATACAAACTTTATCTCTCTACTGGTCCACCCCATGTCTGTTCCATCTCCCATAACTCCTCCCTGACTTCCCAACCTCTAAGAGTAAGTTACCCCTACCCACACCACACCAAGACCTCCACATTCCCTGTGGCCTCATGTCTCTTGAAGGTTAGGTGCATCTTCTATGACTGAGTCTAGACAAAGTAGTCCTCTGCTATATAAGTACTGGATGCCTCATATAAGCTGGTTTATGCTGCCTGGTTGGTGGCTCAGTGTCTTAGAGATTTGGAGAGAAGTTAGACTATCACTATGTGCAGAAGAATTTATGGAATAATTAATCAACCTCCAAAATTCCACAAGAGAACTACTACAGGTGATAAGCTTCAGCAACGTGGCTAAACATAAAATTAATTCAAACAAATTAGTAGACTTCCTATACTCAAAATATCAGCTGACTAATAATGAAATTAGGGAAACACCATTCTTCACAATAGGGACAAACACTTTAAAGCATCTTGGTGTGACTCTAACCAAACAAGGGAAAGATCTGTAGGAAAGGAACTTCAAGTCTCTGAAGAAAGAAATCCAAGAAGACATCAGAGGAAGGAAAATTCTCCATGTTCATGGACTGGCAGGATTAATATACACAAAATGGCCATCTTCCCAAAAGCAATATAAATATTCAGTGCAATCCCCATCAAAATTCCAACGCACTTCTCAGAGAGTTAGATAGAGCAATTCTCAAGTTCATCTGGAATAACAGGATGAAAAAACCCAGGATATCTAAAACTACACTCAACCATAAAGAACTTCTGATGGAATCTGATTCCCAGAACTCAAGAACTTCTACACACCATTGGGGTTAAAAATTGTATGGTATTGGTACCATTATAGGCACGTAGATCAATAGGATAGAAATGAAGACCCAGAAATGAACTCACACACCTGTGATCATTTCATCTCTGACAAAGGAGTTAAAACCATCCTGTGGAAAAAATACAGCATTTTGAAAAAATGTTACTGGTTCAACTAGTGGTTAGCATGTTGAAGAATGCAAATCGATCCATCCCTAAGCCCTTGTACAAAGCTCACTTCTTCATAAAGTTAGAAAGATCCACTTTCAAATATAACTGGAATAAGTAAAACCCAGGATAGCAAAAGCTAAAATTAACAATATAAGAATTAGTACAGGAAGCACCATCCCTGACTGAAAGCTGTACTATATAAAAGTCCTGATAAAAAATACATGGCATAAGTAGAGTGACAGGCAGTCAGATCAATGGAATAGAATGAAAGACCCAGAAATAAACCCAAACAACTATGGCCACTTGATGTTTGACAGGGGAGCTAAAGTCATCCAGTGGGGGATGGGGGTGGGAAGTGAAGAAAGCATTTTCCACAAGTGTTTCTGGCAGAAGAAAGCAAATCAATCCATTCTTATCTCCTTGTACAAAGCTGAAGTCCAAGTGGATTGAGGACCTCCACCTAAAAACACTTACACTGAAACTAATGGAAAAGAAAGTAGAGAAGACCCTAGAGCGCATGGGCACAGGGGAAATTTTCCTGACTACACCATCAATAGCTTATGGTCTAATATAAAGTATTGACAAATGGGATCTCATAAAGTTGCAAATCTTCTGTAAGGCAAAGGACATTGTCAATAGAAAAAAACTGACAATCAACAGATTGGGAAATAATCTTTACCAACCCTCCATCTGAGAGAGGGCTAATATCCAATTTTTTATAAGAACAAGAGAAGTTCAACTCCAGAGAATGAAGTAAACATATTAAAACTGGGGTACAGAGCTAAACAAAGAATTTTCAAATGAGTAATATGAGATGGCTGGGAAACCCCTAAAGAAAGTTTCAACATCCTTAATCCTGAGAAAATGCGAATCAAAACAACCTTGAGAATCTACATTATACCAGTCAGAATGGCCAAGAACAAAAACTTTCTCTCAGGGGAGAGAAAATGCCCCCAGGCCCTTGGTCCTGGAAAAGCTAAATGCCTCAGAATAGGGGAATGCAAGGACAAGGAAGCAGGAGTGGGTGAATTGGTGAGCAGTGGGAGCAGGAACAGTTTAGAGGATTTTTGGATTGGAGGCAACCTGGAGAGGGAACAACATTTTAATTGTTAATAAAAATTTATTTAATAAAATATTAAAACAAAAAAATAATTAAAAAGTGGTCGCAATTTTTTTTGTGTGTGTGCAAATATTTCTCTAAAGCAGTAAGAAATATGGCAGCATTAAAAAGTATTCTGCTTATTCCAAATTATGTAGATTCTATTATCTAATGAAAACTGTAAATGTTTCCATATCTCTAAGTACATGTGAAATGGGATTTTGACATCTCTTTACGATCAGTAAGTACCCCATTGAATGAGAAATTATATTCAGCTTATTGTTGAATTCCTGAATTAATCACCTGCTAGTCCTTCTCTTGTCTTTTTTGTTTATCTCTAATTAAATTACTGACAAATAAAAAATAGTAATGAAATGGTCAGAAGCATTTGGATAAAATTTAAAGTTTTGTGATCATCAATTTTGCTTGCAAAGGTGATGTTTTAAAGCTAATAAAATGGTGAAATTCTAATGCATAATGTGGCCTTCCGACAAGTAACAGTACCCATGACTTTTTGATATCAAAGAACATATTTTTTTTAAAATTTACTCATGTTTCATGACATGATATGATTATCCCTATGCTTATTAGTACATATCATAACTTTTCCTCCATTATGTGAATTTCCTGTCTTTTGAGATCTTTGAAAATATTGAATTTTATTACCAGAATTATCCCTCTGTGCATGAAGAACATGCTTTAGGATTAAATGGATAGGAATCATAGCTATCAGTTCAGATAATATACTCCTGTGATAATTAGCTTTGCAAGTGTAAAGACAGCACAAAATAGTGTTCTCAGTTTTAGTTACACTGACTATGTTTATTTCAGATAATGTATCAAGGCAAAATTATTAGTTTTTAATAAATTCACGAATAACTGCTTTATGAAATGGCTGAAGATGATAAACTTGATTTATAGTTGGCTAAGATTACTGTGAGTCTCTCTAAATACTTAGGAATTTTTCCGAATAATATTATCATTAAAAATAACATTATATTTTAAGTAAGTACACTGTAGCTGTCTTCAGATGCTCCAGGGCATCATGTCTTGTTACAGATGGTTGTGAGCCATCAACCTGGGATGTTGGGATTTGAACTCAGGACCTTTGGGAGAGAATTCGGTGCTCTTAAATGCTGAGCACACTGAAACTAATAGAAAAGAAACAGGGGAAGACCCTAGAGGACATGGGCATAGGGGAAAAGTTCCTGAATATATCACTAATAGCTTATGCTCTAAGATCAAGAATTGACAAATGAGACCTCATAAAATTACAAAGTTTATGTAAGGCAAAGGACACTGTTAAAAGGATAAAATGCCAACCATCAAATTGGGAAAGGATATTCACCAACCCTACATCTGATAGAGGGTTAATATCCAATATATACAAACAACTCAAGAAGTTAGACGCCAGGGAACCAAATAACCCTATTAAAAATGGGGTACAGATCGAAACAAAGAATTTTCACATGAAGAAATTCGGAAGGCGTAGAGGCACCTTAAGAAGTGCTCAACATCATTAGTCATTAGGGAAATGCATATCAAAAAAAAAAAAAAAAAAAACCCTGAGATTTCACCTTACACCAGTCAGAATGGCTAAGGTCAAAAACTCAGGAGACAGCAGGTGTTGGCAAGGATGTGGAGAAAGAGGGATACTCCTCCACTGCTGGTGACGTGGCAAGATAGTACAACCACTTTGGAAATCAGTCTACTGGTTCCTCAGAAAACTGGACATGACACTTTTGGAGGACCCTGGTATACCTCTCCTGGGCATATACCCAAAGGATTCCCAGGCAGGCAATAAAGACACATGCTCGATTATGTTCATAGCAGGCTTATTTATAATAGTCAGAAGCTGGAAAGAACACAGATGCCCCTCAAAGGAGGAATGGATACAGAAAATTTGGTATATTTACACAATGTAATACTACTTAGCAATTTGAAAAAATGAATTATCAAAATTTTTAGGCATATGGTTTGATCTGGAAAATATCCTCCTAAGTAAGGTAACCCAGTCACAAAAGAATACACGTGGAATGCAATCTCTGATAAGAGGATATTAATTATCCCAGAAGCCCTGAATACCCAAGGAACAAATCGCATAACAAATGACTCCCATGAAGAAGTATGGAGAAGGTCCTGATCCTGGAAAGGATTGATCTAGCATTGGGGGGAATATAAAGACAGAGAAAAACAGGAGGGAAGTGACTGGAGAATGGATGGAGAGAAGAAGGTTTATGGGACAAATGGGAAGGGGGGATCCGGGAAAGGGATAATCATTTGGAATATAAACAAAGAATATATATATAAAGTTTTGAATCACAGTTACGGCCTCCATTTCTAGATACAGTCCTCTCCTGACAGAGTTGACCACTGAGAATAGTCATCACAATCCATCACCAGTAAATATGAAACACAATCATATTACCTTATGTCCAAATGAGAATAATAGCCAGTTAATTATATTGCCTATAATGATGTAACTTTCTCTTAGTTTACGGCAAAATCAAAAACAGTAACCTAGGTGGCATCTTAACCAATATTAACACTTACTTAATCATATTTAATGTTCAACTACAGAGCATTTAGTTACATTCCATTTCCTGGTTCTCCACTTATCTCTGAACCATACATTTTGTATTTTTCTTCCTCAGTTTGGTGCACTTGATTAATAAAACCTTTCCTGTAAGACTGAACCACTGGAGAACGTTGAAATGAATTGGCTTTGTGAACGTCTTTCTTATATTAACTATTCTAAATCACTTTACCTTATGCTCAGGCAGACTCTTCAGATAAGGGCAAAAAGACCTACAACAAAATAACATGAAAAATGTTTCTAAGCCACATACTAAATTTCTAATCCTCTGAAATCCCTTGAACCAGGTCTCAACAGTTGAAATCACTCTCAGCACCACTGTCTTCCATGCTATACTACTTTGTCCAATTGAGCCCCACTTAATCCATCCCACAGCATTCCATAGTGACAAAATCTGCATTCTTAAAAATAATGCTCACACCTATGTCAATAATATCCAAGTCTTTGGCACACATATCTGTTTTAGTAAAGGTTTCATTGCCATATAATCTCTTTCCCTAAGACAATTCTTATACAAGACATTCAATCGAGGCTGAGTTACAGTTTTAGAGCTTCCTTCTTTTTTCATCATGGCATAAAGTACAGTATTATGCAGAAAGATAAAGATAAAGAAGCCAAGTGTCCTACATTATGACTCTAAGGCAAGCAGAAGACTCTCCCACAGACATCCAGGAGGACTCTCTAGACCCCATTGTCCAGTCTTGAGAATTTCAAGAAACATACAAGACCTAACTACATTGTGACATACAGTTACATACTTCCTGTAAGAAAGCTACACCTTCCCCAATATGAAAACATCTGATCATCCCACAATTTCCATGGGGTAATCATTTTCAATCAATCACATTCCACTCTCAGGAACCCATTAGCTTATTCAAACACATGAGTGCATTGGGGCTATACCTACGCATACCCATACAAAAAATACATTAAATACAACTCCACATATTCTAGCACAGCTTCAACAGTGTTTTAAAGTTAAAGGCTCTTTTAAAATTCATGCATTCTTAGAACTGCTATCCCTTATAAAATGAAAGTGAAGTAGTATGTCATATACTCCAAAAACTTGACAGTGAGGAAATTCTAGACTAAATCAAGACCAAAAACTTGCAGAGCAAACACCAAAGTCTATATCTACATTTCTGATTTCATGCATTCTTTCAGCTTTCAAAACTATTATCTTCCTCTTTCACTAGGGCTGTTCTCATTTCCACATTGCATCTTTATATAGCAGGTATCTAATGTGGTTCAGACATGATTCTCTGAGTTCTTACAAAGGGCTTGAGTCACTCTTCCAACTATTCTTTCTCTATCACACTAGGCTCTGGATAACTTCACTCCATGATTTCTGCTCTTCTTGGTGGTCATCCCATGGAACTGGCATTTCAAATACAGTACCATCTTCTTCTTTAACGAGGCAGCATTTTAACCAAGAGTCTCTTGTAAGCTATCATCAAGGTCCCAAGCATCAGCTTCATTTCAAAAAGCCCTTCAGTCTGGAATCTTCACTTGCCCTTGAGGCTGTGCTTTCTTCACTGATATTTACTGATCTCCCACACTGGCAAGACTCAATGGCTATTCATTATCCCTTTAGTCTTTCAAATCCATAACCACCTAGCAGGTTCTTACCTATTACCTGGTAGACAGCAGGAGGTCTTTCTTTGGTATTCAGCTTCTTTGTGATTTCTGGTAACACTTCCCAGAAAATTTCTCCTCATTGATGCTATGAATCATTATCTGAACTCTTGCTAAGCAGCAAAAGTTGTACCAGTACCCTGTTCAATTCTTCATTCTACACCCATAGGTATATTCTAAAATTTAACAAATTCTTCTAGATGCTGGATCTGTAAATTTTCTCCCATGATCAATTACATTTACACAAGGTTTCTGTTTTCAGTGATTTCATGTTCTAAGGTTGGATGTCATGAACCTAGCTCTGTAATTCTAGAACGTGATAGTTCTTGAACTCAGATCTGTATGGCTCTCACATCTGAGTAATGTGATGAAAGTCTTATATCACTATGATTGGACGTAAGCTTTTGAATACGTGGAAATTATTCTGTAACAGGATGGACTGGAACTCAGAAATCAGCATTCAACGCTCTCCTGTGATTAAGGATATGCACCTTACCTGTCCCCAAGCTTTTCATGGCTAATATGATTCTACACCTGGATCTAAACCTGTGTCTCCTGCTTGATTTTATATCAAAATCCTTGGCTTCCAGCCTCAAGGCCTGGATCATAGGTGTGCCCTCCATTTCTGGATTGTAGCTAATTTAGGTGTAATGAAGGTAAACACTGAGAGTAACCATCCCAATCTATAGCTTGTCAATTTGACAAACAATTATGTCTCTTTATGTTCACATGAAAAAAGTAACCCAGTAATAATAATCTCTAACATGATATATCTCAGGATTCACTGCTAAAACATAAATACTAAACTTATCCATATGGGATCTTACCCCTTTGCTTATCTATTTGATTCCTTCTGTTACCACCTTGTCAGGAAGTGTATAGCACTGTGCAGGAGGACATGATGCTGGAAGAGACAAGTGTCCTACATCATGAGTCATGTGCAAACAGTAGACACCTTCCCTCCGGTCACTGGAAATATCATCAGTATCACCCTGCGTAGAATTGAGAGTTTCAAGAAATATCAAAGCCTAACATTTACTGTGATTCACCATGATATATTTCATCTCCTAATCCTAATTTGTAAAAGTTCTGATAAGTCCAGATAATTATGGAACTTCCAAACACCCCACTATGGTTTCCACTTGAAAGTTGACTTTACCTATCAGATCACTATGGAGAAAGCATGGTTTTCAATAGCAACATAAACAACAGAAAGCCCACAAACACATGGAGGCTGAGGGATACACTACTTGATGACACCCTGGCCAACGAAGAAATAAAGAAAGAAATCAGAGACATTTTAGAATTTAATGAAAATGAAGGCATAACATAAGCAAATCTTTGGGACACAATGAAAGCAGTGCTAAGAGGACAACTCTTAGCCCTGAGTTCCTCCAAAAATAAAACTGAGAGAACATACACTAGCACCATAAGGACAACCTGAAAGCGCTGAAAGAAAAAGAAGCCAATTCACCCAGGAAGAGTAGAAGACAGGAAATCATCAAATTCAGGGCATAAACCAATCAAATTGAAACAAAGAGAACCATATAAAGAAAAAAAACGAATCCAGGGGCAGATTCTTTGAGAAAATCAACACGATAGAGAAACTCTTAGCCAGACTGATGAAAGGGCACAGAGAAAGTATCCAAATTAGCAAAATTAGACATGAAAAGGGGGATATAACAACAGACACTGAGGAAATCTAAAAAATCATCAGATCCTACTTCAAAAGTCTATACTCAACACAACTGGAGAATCTGGAGGAAATGCACAATTTCCTAGACAGGTACTAATTATCAAAGTGAATCAGGACTAAATAGGTCATCTAAACAGTTCCATAACCACTAAAGAACTAGAAAGTTTCATAGAAAGCCTTTCAACCAAAAAAAGCACAGAACCAGATGGTTTCGGTGAAGAATTCTTTCAGACCTTCAAAGAAAACCTAACACCAATACTCTTTAAACTATGCCACAAAATAGAAACAGAAGCCTTCTACCAAACCACAATTATGCTCATACCAAAACCACACAAAGATCCAACAAAGAAAGAAAACTTAAGATCAATTTCCCTTATGAACATTGATGCAAAAATGCTCAATAACATTCTTGCCAAACGAATCCAAGAATAAATAAAAACGATCATCAATGCAATCCACTACATAAACAAGCTCAATGAAAAAAACCACATGGTCATTTCATTGCATGCAGAGAAAAGCATTTGACAATATTCAGCATCCTTTCATGCTTAAAGTCTTGGAAAGAACAGGAAATCAAGGCGCATACCTTAGCATAGTAAAAGCAATATAGAGCAAACCGGTAGCCCCCATCAAACTAAATGGATAGAAACTTGAAGCAATCCCACTAAAATCAGGGACTAAACATTCCCTGTGAAAGGGCTGCACTTTTTCGCCTTATCTTTTCAATATTGTACTTGAGTTACTAGCTCAGGCAATTCGACAACATAAGGAGGTCAAAGGGATACAAATTGGAAAGGAAGAAGTCAAACAATCATTATTTGCAGATGATATGATAGTCTACATAAGTGACCCAAAAACTCCACGAGAGAACTCCTACTGCTGATAAACAACTTCGGCAAAAGGCAGTTTATAAAATCAACTCAAGCAAATCAGTATCCTTGCTATACTCAAAGGATAAGCAGGCTGAGAAAGAAATTAGGGAATTATCCTTCACAATAGCCACCAACTATATAAAGTTCCTTTGGGTGACTCTTACCAAACATGTGAAAGATCTGTATGACAAGAACTTCAAGACTCTAAAGAAGGAAATGGAAGAAGACCTCAAAAAATGGAAAGACCTCCCATGCTCATGGATCAGCAGGATTAATAGTTAAAATGGCCATTGTGCCAAAAGCAATATACAGATTCAACGCAATACCCTTCAAAATCCCAACTCAATTCTTTATACAGTTAGAAAGAGTAATTCTCAAATACATCTAGAATAACAGAAAAACCAGAAGAACTAAAACTATTCTCAACAAAAAAAGAAATTCAGGGGTACTAAGTATCCTTAACCTCAAGCAATACTACAGAGCAATAGTGTTAAAAACTGCATGATATTGGTACAGTGACAGGCAGGTGGATCAATGGAACAGGATTGAAGATCCAGAAATGAACCCACACACCTATGGCCACTTGATCCTTGACATAGGGGCTGAAAACATCTAATGGAAAAAAGATAGCCTTTTCAACAAATGGTGCTGATTCACCTGGAGATCAGCATGAAAAAGAATGCGAATTTATCCATCCTTGTCTCCTTGTACTAAGCTCAACTCCAAATGTATCAAGAACTTCCACATAAAGCCAGACACTCTGAAACTAATAAAAAAGAAACTGGAGAATACCCTTGAGGAAATCGGTATAGGGGAAAGTTTCTGAACAGATCACCAATAGTGTATACTCTAAATTCAAGAATAGACAAATGGGAGCTCATAAAATAGCAAAGTTTCAGTAAGGCAAAGGACACCATTAATAGAACAAATTGGCAACCAACAAATAGGGAAAAGGTCTTCACCAACCCTACATCAGATAGAGGGATAATATCCAATATATACAAAGAAATAAAGACCCCAGACCCCAGAAAACCTAATAACCCTATTAAAAAATGGTGTAAAGAGTTATACAAAGTATTTTCACCTGAGCAACTTCGGATGGCATAGAAGTATTTTAAAATATGCTCAACGTCATTAGTCATCAGGGAAATGCAAATCAAAACAACCCTGAGATTTCACCTTACACCAGTCAGAATAGCTAAGATTAAAAACTCAGGAGAAAGCAGGTGTTGGCGAGGATGTGGAGAAAGAGGAACAATCATCTACTGCTGGTGGGGTTGCAAATTGGTACAACCACTCTGAAATCAGTCTGGCAGTTCCTCAGAAAGCTGAGTACTTCACTTCCAAAAGATCCTGCTATACCACTCCTGGGCATATACCCAGAGGATTTCCCCAGCAGGTAATAAAGATATATGTTCCACTATATTCATAGCCGCCCTATTTAAAATAGCCAGAAGAAAGAACCCAGATATCCCTCAGCTGAAGAATGGATGTAAAAAATGTGATATATATATATACAGTGGAGTGCTATTCAGCCATTAGAAAAAATGAATTCATGAAATTCTTAGGCAAAAGGATGGAGCTGGAGAACATCATACTAAGTGAGGTAACCCAGTCCCAAAACATCAATCTTGGCATGCAGTCACCAATAAGTGGATAATTAGCCTAGAAAACTGGAATACCCAAAACATAATCCACACATCAAATGAGATACAAAAAGAACAGAGGAGTAACCCCTTGTTCTGGAAAGACTGAGTGTAGCAGTATAGGACAAAACCAGAACAGGGAAGTGCAAAAGTTGGGTGGTAGAACAGGGGGAGAGGAAGGGGGTTTATGGGACTTTTGGGGAGTTGGCGACAGGAAAAGGAGAAATCATTTGAAATGTAAATAAAAAATATATCGAATAAAAAAAAAAGAAAAATGCAAATTTTATCAAAAAAAAAGAAAAGAAAGTTGACTTCATCTTTTATCCCGTGATTATCTTTCTTTCCTAAATACCTCTTTCTTTTACAAATTTCTAATAATTATATATCATTAAATATTTTCTATTCATGAATCCCACCTTAGGCACCTTTTGTATTTAGTGACAAAATCCACCAGACTATAACAATCTAGCATATCATTATCTCAAAAGTGCCCATTTTCTCTAACATCTTTTGTTAATTCCATCCACAGTGTCTTCATTTGGGTTGTAGAGCTATGAAGAGACATCTTGACAAAGGCAACACAAATACAGTACAGTTAACTGGCCTGATTTACAGAATCAGAAGTACAGTCCCTTATCATCAACCTGTGAATTTGACACCTTTCAGGAAGTCATAGTTCAGGAGGAGTTGAGAGTTCTATATATTTACCGAAAGGCAGATCGAAGACTGACTTGCAGGAAGCTAAGAGGAATGTCTCAAACCCAATTACACAGTAATACACTTCATCCAACAAGACCATATATATTCAAACAAGGGCATGCCTCTTAATAATGCAACTCTCTAGACAAAGCACAATCTAACCATGTGTTACCCAAGCATTACACACACACACACACACACACACACACATTCACACACACATATGTGTGTATATATAAACAATGCTTTACCCCAGAGTTTTGTCTAATTTAAAATATATAATATGAATGCACATTCGACATCATTAGCATTTCTTGGTCAAATTTTAATTCATGGATATATTCATATTAAGCTTATATTTTTCCTTTGTTTTCAGTGTTTTTAATGTTTTTCATTATACATTTAAGTTAGCCTTCATTTTGCTGGAAAACAGTATTTTGTCACAAATTCATTGATGATGATTGCAATTTTTCTACTTGCATATGATAAATATTCAAACATTATTCGATCCTCATCTGGAAACAACTAGATGAATAATCATGGCATCAAAAGATATTTCAGATTTTAGCACATGATGCAAATACTAATGATTTTCAATGAATTGATATAATTAAACTCATAAAAATATGAAATAATATCCTTTATCCAACATAATTTGCAGTACTTAGTGTTAGAATAACTTCTGTATCAGAAAATTTCCAATTTTGAGAAAGTGAAACTATATTTGAAAGTCTAAATTCCAATTTCTTTGGTTAGTAATGAGCTCTTTATAACTCTTCTCTTTTTAGTGTCACTCACATTTCGCAGTTTCTTTCTACCTTTGAAATATTTATATTTCATTACATCTCATGTTCTATCATTGATATATTCTTTACAGATACATCGTTATGTTTCTGCTCTGTAGAAGCCAAGAAGGAGCTTTTAGAAGGATACATTTAAGTCAATATGTATAGTGATTTCTAGGAAAAATGTGAATATAGAGGTTTGGGAATTTAAAAGACTTATGCAGTTAGGAACAAGGGCATGTGAAATACACTGGAAGTTAGGGGGAGTTAATTGGAGAAAGGAGCATAGAAAAGGATATCAAAGCCTTTAATGCCATGAGCCAACTAAAACATAATTGAATGAAGAGAAAAAAATCATGGGATGTGAAAGTAAAAAGATGATAACAGCAAAAACCCCTTTAACTGAATTCCATCTCAAAATGACTAGAAAACTATCTCCTTTCTGGTTAGCGTTTATACTGTCTGAATATGCTATTCAGGGTGCTTAGGGAGATCAAAGTTAGCCATGGCCTTACGCACTACTGGAAGCAGCATGCCATAACACTGTTAAATTCATCACACCATTGCTATGGTTGCACAACTATTATGAAGTAATCATGTATGTTTACAGATTTGAGATATGAACCACATGAGGGACTGCAATGCTTAATACTGAAAGTGCAGTTAAAGGCTCATAGGTCATAGGATAGAACCTATTATACTTTTGCTAATGGTGATTTGTAAAATTGCCTTCCATGTTTATGTTTACACACATACACTGGTAGCAATCTTAGTCAAAAAACTTATTTTGAATTGGACAGCAGTCATTGGAAAGACCAACTCCTTTCCAGTGTTCAGGGAATAAGTGACAGTGAAATCAAAACCCTAAATGATACCACCATGCCACATTTCTTTTTTTCTGTTTTTTTTTTTGTTTGTTTGTTTTGTTTTTTTGTTTTTTGTTTAAAATGTCTTTTTTTTTTAATTGATGTATTTTTTATTTCCATTGCAAATGATTTCCCCTTTTCTGGGTCCTCACTCCCTGCAAATCCCATAAGCTCTATCCCCTCCCCCTGTTTCTCCATTTCCCCCTTCCCACTTCCCTGTTCTGGAAATCCCCTATACTCCTGCGCTTAGTCTTTCCAGAACCAGGGGCCACTCCTTCATTCGTTTTGGGCATCATTTAATTTGTGGAATATGTCTTGGGTATTCAAAGTTTTTTTTTTTTTTTTTTTTTTTTTTTTTTTTTTTTTTTTTTTTTTTTTTTTTTTTGCTCAATATATTTTTTATTTACATTTCAAATGATTTCCCCTATTTTAGACCCCCACTCCCCAAAAGTCCCATCAGCCCATTTCCCTCCCCCTGTTTTCCCACCCAACCCTTCCCAATTACCTGTTCTGGTTTTGTCCTATACTGCTTCACTGAGTTTTTGCTATACCCTTAATGTAAGGTGCAATTACAGTTTCAGTAAATAAGCCTAAGGTCCACTTCAAAAGATAATCCAACTCTTTGTCAGCCCCATTGAAGTTATGGATTTGTTTAATTCTGACTTGATTTCATTATTACCTTGACTCATAAATTGTCCTGGTTCATGAAGGATTCACCAGAGTTCCCACTGTGACTTCATCAATACACTTGCATGCTGATAGTAAAAGGGCTATATCTGTGGCCTTCTTAAAATATTTAAATCTGAAGTCTTTTGTCGATTCTGATATGTGTTTCAGGACCTCTTCAGGTTTGATGACCTATGTAACACATATGTTCTGAAGTGGTAACTCCTAGAGCTCTTTGAACAAATAAAAAATATCTGATGGTTCAAGTTCTCAATGGAATTATAAGTTAATGCTGCCTTCAACACTGGAGATTTCCTGATATATTTGATGTTGAGGGCATACATCTAAAACAACCATGAGTTTTTGATGAAAGTTATGAAAAGTTGTTTCTATTTCATGTATGTGTCTATACAGTCCCAGTCTTTAGACACACAAGAAGTTGGAATTAGTTGACCATTACTGATAGTCTTGTGGGAATTGATGTTAGAACTCCATGCTATTAACTGCTGAAATATATTCCCAGCCCTGGTACATTGGTGGCATTTTGGGCAGAAGGAAAGTGCACTATACTTCCTTCTGAGGAAGAGGGAGTTCTCTGCTGCCATTGGATAAGTGGCATTTCATTAGGTGGAGGTGGATCCATAGAGAGATAAATCTAGTCTTCTAGGAAAGTGCAGCATATTTGATGGGGTCTCCGGAATGTCACTGGTAAGTGTCTGGGAGCCACAGTGGCTGAATGATAACATTATCAGATCTTCTGGTCTAAGTGAAAAAGGTGATAGTATCTTTTGTGCAGAATGGTAGGTTCCCATTTTAGATGGGAGCAATAACAAGTGTGTAACATTTCCTTGGTAGTTGAAGTTGCAGCAGTACTCTGGATGTTTGTTGAAAGATCCATAGACCTTTCCAAAGACATGGAAGGTCCTCTAAACCCAGGAGAGGATGAAGAAATCCCCATAGGCATCTGAGTTGAGGTGATATGTTCTAAAATCCCTTGTGCTGTTAGGACAAATTTACATCTCCTGGGAGGTAGGACAAATGTTGTGTAAATTTTAATAAAGATGAAAAACGTTTCTGAACACATTGAGCAGATGACAAAATTTTTATCCCTTGGGCACACAGAACTCCAGAAGAAAATGCTATATTACCTAAAGATATTTGGAAAGTTAATAGAGTCTATATATGCCTGCTTAGACTTTGATGGTACCAGTAATTCTATGTGAGATGGTAAATGTTCTCCTGCAAGAGTGCTGGAGGCAGAAGAACTTTTAGATTCTTTAGAAGAAATGGAATTTTTCAGATAAGGTTGGGTTAGTTGTAATACGTCTAGATTATATATTTTTAGGCTTGGACTTTTTCTTAGATACTTTGTAATATGAAAAAGTTGAATTTCTGATTTGATTTGCAAAGTGACAATTTACATTGAGCATGGGGTAAATGTTCTGGAGCATTTGAGAGAGATGAGTAAATGCCCTAAAGCCCTGGGGAGATGGTAAACATACTAGAGTCTTACAGGTAGACAGAGAAGCCCATTCTTCACTGGTATTGGAGCCTATACTTTCAGGATCCATCATATACTGAAAAACAGCTGAGACATCCAGTCTATAGAGTTGAGCAACTGCTATATTGTTGGACTTTCGCTTCACAACTAGCCATTCCTGGATTAGTGGCACTGCATGTGTAAATCATCCCAGTGAATCCACTTTTAACATCAGTTTTTCACTCTCTAAGTTCTGTGGCTCATGGAAAAGCCTGATTAATATGTTGTTTTATCTCATCAATAGAAATTCAAAAAACGGAAATCAGTACCAGATCATTAGTTAATAATGCCCAATACTCATGAAACCACCACACAAATAATGCTCAATATTTGTTTATTGAATGAAAGCCTCAGTCATCATCACCAGAATTTTTATTATTTATTTATTTGTTTGCTATGTTTCTGTCTCCCAAGTTCCTACAGTCACAACTTATTATTTAAGCATGTACAAACCCAGAAGTCATTAGTTTGCACATTTAATTTTCTCCAAATTTCTCTTCTCCATACTAGGTGATGGCCATGTGGTGGGGTAGCTTCAGAGGCCTTGAATTGCCTGGAATTGCACAGTTCTTGAAAATAGGAATTTAAGCCCTGACTCCTGAACTGCCAGTTGAAGCTTGTCATGGAGTCATCCTAGCCTTCTCACTATCAATGTGCACTGTACCACAGATTTTCTGTGGCCAGTGTAAATCAATTCCATGGTAAATAGTTGCCTCAAGAACCAGATAAAATGTTAGAAGAGTGAGAAAATTCCCAAGGGAATCCAAGCCTAATCCAGCCATAATAGTTTTGGTTTCTCATTAATACTGCAACTTGTGAACCCAAGGTTCAATCCACGGCTTTCTATTTTTTCTTATGCTGAATGGTAATGTCCTTTGGTCCATTATTGGTCCATTATTTGTTCTAGATTCCTTGCTCTACTGTAAAGGTATGTATATAATAACTAATGTGATTCTTTTGATAGTCTAATGGAGTCAGTACTTGATCTATCTAGATTACTCCACATTTTCGGAACTAACTTATAACTTGACAGTTGCTTCATTCAAACATACTTATTAGCAATATTAGTTACTAAACCTCAAAGAAATGAAGTTATCATGTAAAGGGAGGTGTGGTTTGATGTTGCAAGAGAATACTTTCTATAATCTTTAGAAATACATATCCTGGACTTGAGAGAGGAACATTTAAGAGAATATCAGATTGTGTTTGCCCACTACAAACACACATTTTCTTGTAAACTGGTCAGGTTAATCATAAAACCTATGAGCTGTCTGATTTTCTGAAAATTTCTAACTTTTTTACTAGTTATATGAGGTTTTTTTTTAAGTTTTCAATATTTTAATGTTCATTCAGATAGAAAGGAATCCCTTTCCAAACATGTCCATTTGCTTTCAATATTTCATACCATGAAACGGAGTTTATATTGTTTTAAAAATTATTTTTACATTATTGTTGACCATGTGTGATGTTAACAAATGGCTGCTGTCCCTCCTCACAACTCTAATGTCAAGGCTCCTAAACCCTTTCTTGATAATACCTGGTGTCTCTCTCCATATTCTATGAAAGATATATTAAATGATTTGGGCAGTATAATATTCATTTAATATATGCTTTAATCTTCAAATTTTATGAGCAGGTTAGGGCAAAGAACCACAAAGAGAGTAGCTATCAATCGGTCTATTGATCTATCATCCATTTGTCTCTATATTCTATTGCCTATATAACTTTCATATACATATGTATGGTTATGAAAATGTTATTCCTTCCAAAGTATTATGGTTCAAACAACTATTACAAAATGTTTTTAAATCTCATAAGAATAAAAATAGAAATTCATGTGATCCTGTGTCTGTTGGAATGAGCCTTAGGATATTGACATCACAAAGGTACTTACGCATAACTACTACAGAACCCTCAGACTTTAGTAGTGTGTCTAGCAACTGTAGTAAGCAGTTTGGTGTTCAGGAGCAGGAAGGGAAAATTCAAGTTTATTAAAAGGTTCTCTCTGACAGGCTCCACAGAAAAGGTATTTTTATAAGAAATTTGTTTCTCTTGATTGCCTAATTCTATCACGAAATGTTCTCTCTTTATTCCTCCTGATCTTATAAACTATCTCAACTCAGCAGTGGTTTTTTGGAAACGGAGTTATGGAAGGAATATCCAATATCAATGTTCTAAGAAACAGCATTATTTTGTTAAGAGTGAGATGCTTTAAGCATACAATAGAACAATTTCTGTAAATTGAAAAAAATGTCCATGTAATGAGTGACAATTTATGTGCAACACAATTGTTTTAACTACCATAATTACAAAGATTTTTAAAAAGAATTGGTCATACACATACAAACATATATATATATTGCATATATTGTTGACAAATATTTGTTATTCCATATAAATACTAAAGGATCATCAAATATTCACTAATACAAAAGCCACATAAATGAAGGCCTTTTCCAAAATATGATATAGTCTTACAGTATGGACATCACACTTACAGTATAATTTCCCATGGTATTTCTGTGTTTATTTGATTTCCATAAGATGCTACATAGTTAATTGTAATATTTAAAGTGGATCTCTACATTATTTTAGGCATACTTGCTAAATAAACTTTTTTGTACCTAAAATGTATGTATCTTCTTCCACAGTATTTAATGTTTCCTATGATTTTTACATATATTAGACTCTAACATTCACAGAGTTGGTGAAGTTTATATTCTGTCTTTTCAAATTTACTCTTGATAGGTTGAAAAAATTAAGAAATAGAATATATATATATATATATATATATATATATACAGATTTTTAAAAAGAATTGTTCATACACATACAAACATATATATATTGCATATATTGTTGACAAATATTTGTTATTCCATATAAATACTCAAGGATCATCAAATATTCACTAATATAAAAGCCACATAAATGAAGGCCTTTTCCAAAATATGATATAGTCTTACAGTATGGATATCACACTTACAGTATAAATTTCCCATGATATTTCTGTGTTTATATATAGACATATATATATCATGTTTTATAAAAATATTTCTATTGTTGCAGAAATATTATTGTGGTTATCTATTTATATTTATCATCTATTTATGGTTGTGAAAAAATATTATTCCTTACAATAGAGTGTAGAGCAAGACTGGAAATCCCTGCGTATGATCCTTGTACACAAGTGGAAGCTCATATAGGCCTTTTGACTTAATAGTTTCCTTATTAGTATAAAGAATCATGAAACAGCTGATAAACCTATTAATAGCAGCTACTAATCACAGGAAACTGCTGGCACATAATATTTCCTGGTTGGTAATTCTGTACATGCTAGAGAAAGTGCTGTGTTTAAATGAAGCCATATTCAAGGTTACACTATACTTATGACCATGGAGGTCATAACATACAATCTCCACAGCCCAGTTTCAAAGCCTTCATATTAATCTAGAAATTATGAAGTTGATACTGACATTGTCAAGTAAACAATTTAAGCTGTGTTCTCTTAAGTTTGTATATGGCTTGGAGAACACACATCAATAATACACTTTGCTTATTTTGAGAAATAGACTACTGGTCATCCTTACATAATATTTCTGAAGATACACTTCAAAATTTGTGTGAAAATGAAATATTCAGAAGAGAATAATTGGGACAATTTTGTTTTCAACCCTGATGAGTCACTTTAAGTACCCAGCATAGAAAATGGTAGTGTCTGACTGAAGCAGTTTCAAAATATATGAATATTCAGACTATCAGTCTGTCATCCTTCTTGACATTTCCTCTCAAATCACATTTAGTCTATACTTGGAAATACCCACTGTTTCTCATTAAAGTAATCAACTCACTTGAGTGAAAATGAGACATGTATAAACTGAAACCGTGCCTTTTAAGTGTAGTTGGTATAAGTGAAATTTACTTAAATATTGGAGAGTAAAAGAAACTAAAATGAATGTTTTCTGAAAGACCATATGTTTCTCCTACTTCTACTGTCTATTAATAACAATTAAAATTATTTTGAGATTGTGATTCATATTAAATTAAGAGCATTATTAGACTCATAGGAGATGATTGTCAATATTTCCACTTACAATGAGAATTATCTATTATCAGATATTTAGAGATTTTAGTTTTAAGTAATTCTTCTGAATTTTGGATATAATATATATATACAATTAGATGTCTTATGATTAAAAGATAATATAAGTACAAATTATTTTATTTGATGTAGACATGTGTTTTATGTTTGTGTGTGATTGTGCATGTGTATTGTTTAGTAAAGTTACATAATATGTTTATAATTTGACTGTTACATGGTACAATAGATAGTGCTGAAGCATTTGTCTGTAGTATGTTTCGAAAACATCACACGTTTGAAATATTTCGATTATATATATATATATATATATATATATATATATATATATATATATATATATATATATATAATTGGTGTTTACATTTTGTCATAATGTCTCCTGAATCTAAGAGAGGCAAATTAAATATCATCAGTTTAAGAACAAAGTATTAGCTTAACAGTATGTTCCATACAGACTTGCACACCCGGGTTCACACACTCACATATATACACACAAAACACAAACACAAACCTACACACACACACACACACACACACACAAGGGTCATTCTCAACCTATCATAAAATAATAGAAAATTCACAAATCTATTTTAAAGTCTGGAAGACAATTCTACAAGCAAATGGTCTTAGGAAACATGCGGGAGTAGCCATTCTAATATCAGATAAAATTGACTTTTAACCTAAAGTCATCAAAAGAGACAAGGAAGGACACTTATTACTGGTCAAGGTAAAAGTCCACCAAGAAGAATTCTTAACATCTATGCTCCAAATTCATGGGCACCATCATTCATAAAAGAAACTTTACTAAAGTTCAAATTACACATTTTTACCAGTCAAGATTATTGTGGGCATGTTCAACATTCCAGTCTCTTCAATGGACCGACCAAGAAAACAGAAACTAAACAGGGACACAGTGAAAGTAATGGAAGCATTGGACCTATTGGATTAAAGACATATATAGTGAAATTTTCATCCTAAAGCAAAAGAATATACCTATTTATCAGAAACTCATGGTACCTTGTCCAAAATCGACCATATAATTCATTACAAGACAGACCTCAACAATTATAAGAACATCAAAATAATCCCATGACTCCTATCAGATCACTATGGAGTAAGAGTGGTCTTCAATAGCAACAAAAACATCAGAAAGCCCTCATGCACATGGAGGCTGAATAACACTCTACTCAATGATACCTTGGACAAAGAAGAAATAAAGAAAGAAATTAAAGACTTAGAATTTAACGAAAATGAAGTGACAACATACCCAAATCTTTGGGATACAATGAAAGCATTATTACGAGGAAAAGTCATAGCTGTGAGTGTCTCCAAAAAGAAAACGGACAGAGCATACACTAGAAATTTAAGGGCACAATTGAGAGCCCAGGTACATTAAGAAGCTAATTCACCCAGGATGAGAAGAAGACAGAAAATCATCATAATTTCGGGTTGAAATCAAACAAGGAGAAACAAAGAGAACCATACAAACTATCAACAAACCATGAGCTTATTCTTTGACAAAATCAACAGGATAGATAAACCCTTAGCCAGACTAACCAAAAGGCACAGAGGCAGTATCGAAATTAAAGAAAAAAATTAGAATTGAAAAGGGAGATATAACAGAAACTGAGGAAATTCAAAAAATTATCAGATTCTGTTACAAAAGTCTATACTGAACACAACTGGTAAATCTGGAGGCAATGGACAATTTCCTAGACTGGTACCAAATACAAAAATTAAATGAGGATCAAATATATCAACTAAACAGTTCCATAACCCATAAAGAAATAAAACGGATCACAGAGTTCCAGTCCTGAGGACTCTGGCGGGAGCACTCAGATCTTTCCGCTTCCGGATCCAGATCAGCCTGGGCAGGAACACCACATCTCCAGGTCCTTCAAGAGGCAAGAGGGGCTTCCGGGTAGCCAGAGGGGAGAAGTCGGCGTGCTCCAGTGAATCCAGCGTGCCCCAGTCCCAGCCCCAGTGGGAGACTTCATGTGTCTGCTTTGGGATCTGAACAGCCTGGCAACAGTACCCTGACTCCAGGCACTGCAGGAGGTAAGCTGTACACAAGAGGACACCTGGGAAGGGGCAGCTTGTGCTGGTGAGTCCAGCATTGACAAGACCAACTAACACCAGTGAGAACTAGATGGCAAAAGGCAAACGCAGGAACATCACTAACAGTAATCAAGGCAATATGGCAACATTTGAACCCAATTCCCCTTTACCAGCATGTCCTGGATACCCCATCATACCAGTAAATCAAGATTTGGATTTAAAATCACTGGTCATGAAGCTGGTACAGGAACACATTAAGGACATACTTAAGAAATTCAGGAGAAAATGGATCAAAAGTTATAAGCCCTTGCAAGGAAAACACAAAAATCATTGAAAGAAATCCAGGAGAATACAAAAGCCAATAATGAGGAAACACAAAAAGCACCTAAAGAAATACAGGAGAACTTTGGTCAACAGGCTGAGGTCATGAAAGAGGAAACACAAAAATCTCTTAAAGAATTACAGAAAAGCACAAACAAGCAAGTGAAGGAGCTAAGCAAAACCATCCAGGATCTAAAATCAGAAGTAGAAAAAACTAAGAAAACTCAGAGAGAGACAACTTTGGAGATAGAAAGACTTTGGAAGAAATCGGGGGACAAAGATGCAAATATCAAGAACAGAATACAAGAGATAGAAGAAAGAATCTCAGATGCTGAAGATACCATAGAAATCATGGACTCAACAGTTAAAGAAAATGCAAAATGCAAGGAATAGTGATTGTTACTTCTGTCATTTTGGACGTTATTTTTTAAATTTGATTGCTTAACTTCTTTTGGGTTTGATGAAAGGTTAGTATCTTGTTTTTTCCGGGGTGAAGTTTCCCTCCTTGTATTGATGTTTTCCTCCTGTTATCTTTTGTAAGGCTGGGCTTGTGGATAGATATTGGGTAAACTTGGTTTTGTCTTAGTTTCTCCATCTACGGTGATTGAGCGTTTTGCTGTATATAGTAGTTTTGGCTGCCATTGTGTTCTCTTAGAATCTGCATGAGATCTGCCCAGGACCTACTAGCCTTCATAGTCTCAGGTGAAAAGTCTGCTGTGATTCTAATAGGTCTTCCTTTATATGTTACTTGGCCTTTATCTCTTACTGCCTTTAATATTCTTTCTTTGTTTAGAACATTTGGTGTTTTGATTATTATGTGACGGGAAGTATTTCTGTTCTGGTCCAGTCTGTTTGGGGTTCTGTACGCTTTTTGTATATTCATGGGCATCTCTCTCTTTAGGTTAGGGAAGTTTTCTTCCATAATTTTATTGAAGATATTTGCTTGTCCTTTAAGTTGTAGATATTCACTCTCATCTATGCCTATTATCCTTAGGTTTGGTCTTCTCATTGTGTCCTGGATTTCCTGGATATTTTGGATTACAAGCTTTTTGCATTTTGCATTTTCATCTGAACATCTCATTTTCTCATAGTTTTTGCAATGGATCTATAGGAACATTATATAATGATTGCGAAAATTTACTTCCCAAGCTGAATAAGGTATGTTATTGATGTCCGTTCTCCAGACCTTTCACGAACTAATAAGAACATCTCTTAAATTATCAACTTGATAATATCAGTATCAACTTCATACCTTCTAGAATAATATGAAGGCTATGATCATGGGCAATGGAAGTTATATGTGATGTAGTCCCAGAAAACACCTCTATGGTCAAAAGATAGAGTGCAACCTTTTATACTCATTCCTTTAATCACAGCACTTTTCTCTAGTGTGTGCAGAATAACCAACTAGCAAGTAATCAGTGCATGTAGTTTTCACTAATTGGTAACTGCTATTAGTAGGGAACATAGCTGTTTCTTGATTCTTCATAACATTTTGAAACAATGAAGTCAAGAGACTTACTTATGTTGCCTGTTGTGTACAACGATCATAATCAGGGATTCCCCTCTCAGTTTTCTACATTCTACATGGCAAAACAAGCAGAAGGACAACTGCTTCTCAAATTTTAAGCATTTTATTTTGAGATCAGGTCTCACTTTATATTCCACATATCCCATGAAGTATCAATATTCATAAACCCGGTTTAAAGATGCTACAATTCTGGTCATGTGCTTGCACATCTTCCAACTTTTCTTTTTTTTTAATATTTTTATTTTCTATATCAGTTTTTCTCTCCTTTAGTTCTTCCAGCTGCCTCTAAACGTGTTTTCTCTCTAACATATGATGAAATTCTTCCATGTAATAATAGAGCAGAAAATCTTCTTTTTACTTCCTTCACTTCCTTTACTTCCCTTACTGTGATACACTCATATAACTGGAATATTTGAGATTTTTTTCCTTAACGCGAAAAAATATTAAAAAAATATAAAAAAAATATTTCTTTTCTCAAAGAAAATGAACAAACTCACCATATATTTTCCTTAGAAAACATTTATGATCCCTTGTGAATCAAAGTGTCCATGAGATACAGCTACCTAGAATTGTCATCACCCACTTCAAACAAAAATGTAAAGATATAATTTTGTGGAGAAATAAAGAGAAATCAATTCCTGATATGATTAGTCTAATATGAGATTCAATTTAGACATAAAAATATCATTTCTGTGGAGGCTGGAAGGGAGAAGCTTCAATGGAAAGGAAATATTATTTTGTCTTCCTCTGTCTGAACCCCAATTGCTGAGTACAATTTATAGACAAAGTACTGAGGTCTGAGGTGCCTTTATTATTAAGGGTGATAGACAATTGTGACGTTAATAGTCACCTGACACAGTTAAACTCACATGCCTTCCTTATATTTACTGGCTTCAAAATATTTTTTTATAATTGTTAGAAACATATTAAGGGAAAACATATTTTTCAAAAAGATAGATTGATAGATAGATAGGTAGATAGATAGATAGATAGATAGATAGACAGACAGATAGATAAAAACAATATTTCTGCAACAATTGGAGAAATATTTGTGCAAAGTATTGAGATATAAATACATACCCAAATGTTCTCAATTCCTATTTTTTAAACTTTTTCAGAGTGAAAAGGGAAAAAGACAGAATGTAGACTTCATCAACATTGTGAATTTTAGAGTTGATAAATAGAAAATCACAGGAATATTTGAAGCCTACTGAAGAAGACACTCACTTAAAAGGATTCAATACAATTTATATAGCTAATATATGTTTAGTTTAAGTAAATAACCAGGTTTTCCAAAAAATTAAATGGAATTATTTCTCTGAGAGTCCATATAATCTAAAATGTCAAGATACCCCCACCTCAAGATAGAGTACATATGGATTACTGTTGATTATAACCAAACAAATAAAAAGCTCAAAACCAAAATTAGTGTATTATAAAAAAATTAATAAAAAATTACCCTGTTCAGAGTAAAGAGTCATTATCCTTGTCTCTGGAAAAAGAAACTGGCAATCCATTGACTTGAGACTCTTATCAGGACTGTCAACAGCCACACTGGCGGTTACTTTTACCTAAAGAAGAATTAAAAGTAATTGTTATATATTTCACCTAGATTTCTGTTCCTTCACAAACATCTCCATCTGATTCTGCACTAAGGTAACTCCCAAAATCTTATAGAAGACCCATTCTCTTTATGAAAGGAAAGTCTCTATCAGTCCTTTAGGTATCTCCAATATTCTGCCTTGATATTTTCTGTTCTCTCTTAGACATTCTTAAAATCAAGCTTTAATCGGCTGTAAACATTTCTAAGATGCCTTTGATTATTTCTGTCTAATCTATAATAATCTTCTTCCGTATAATGGAGTGACTACTTTTTATTGGTTTCTTTACTCTACACTGCTCATACACTATTAAAATTATATATTAAGTGACTATTTAATAGTCACTATTAAAATTATATATTAAGTGACTATATCTCTGGTCAAAGCATATGGCATATCATTCACAGAATATGTAGAGTCACCTGCATTTATGTAGAAATCAAATGAGACCACAAGATTCAAAGTGATGAGGAACAGTGGCCAATGGTTCTCATTACAGACTACAAACACTAATGTATAGATGTTACAAAAGAATACTAATATGAAAGTCATATAGGTGAGATAAAGAATGTAGAGACAGATGAATGATCAATAGACATTCATAGTTAATCTTTCAGTGGTTCTTTACATTGTTTATGCAATTTGAATATTAAAACATATATTAAGTGAGTATCATGCTGTCCAATAAATATGATATATCTGAAAAAGAATATGTAGACAGCTTTTAAGTAGAAAATATTTAAGAGCCATGAGATTAGAGGAGTCAGGAGTAACAGCATCCAATGATGATCATCACATATCTGAAACAATAATGTAAAGAAATTTTACAAAAGAAAAAAAACCCAATTCAGTTTCAAGATATTAAATATTAAAAGTGAAGTAATATATGTGGAAAGTGATTCCATTGTATTTGAATGAACATTAAAAATTTATACATTTTAAACATAGCACCTTGGAAAAAAGCAACAGTTTTCGTGAAACCCAAGCATGTATAGGTTTTGTGTTGAAGAATAACCAGTTTACAAAAAAAGTTTGTGTTCATAGTGGGCAATACTATCAGTTTGTCTCGAAAATACTCCTCTCTCATGTTCAGGATAGGTATTTTTGGGAGACTTAGAGAAAGCATTCTCCTAGAAGCTCAAAGCTTAGCTCTTCTTCCTTGATATCATTGGTTATTTAGGGAATTGGTACTGAATATTGCTACTGAGTAACTTTCCATGAAGCCACTGCCAAGTTATAATCTACTTTTCTAAATCTGGAGAGTCAAGATAGAAGACTTCCTAATTCTATTAGAGCATCATAAGAATCAAATTAGTTATTGCATGCATAACTTTACAGTGGAGCCTGGAATTTGATCATGTGAAATGATCACTTTCCTTCTAGTTACTAAATACTGAACTGACTTCAGTGGATATATATTCAAGAATATGTACACAGGTAGATTGTTAGATGGGTAGATAGATAGATAGATAGATAGATAGATAGATAGATAGATAGATAGATAGATAGATAGATAGATACATGGATGGATAGATAGATAGATAGATAGATAGATAGATAGATAGATAGATAGATAGATAGATAGATAGATAGAGGTAGGAAGGAAGGAAGGAAGGAAGGAATGGAGGAAGGAAGGAAGGAAGGTGTGTGGGTGGATGGATGGATAGATAGATAGATAGATACATAGATAGATGAATAGATTGATTGATATAGAGAGATATATAGGCAGACAGAAAGATAGATATCAGTAGGTATTTTTATTTTATTAAACATTTTCATAAAAATATGTGTGACATGATAGATTGGTAGATACGTAGGTAGGTAGATAGATAGATAGATAGATAGATAGATAGATAGATAGATAGATAGATAGATAGATAGATAGATGACAGATTGATAGATAGGTAGGTAAGTATTTAGGTTGATAGATAGATAGATAGATAGATAGATAGATAGATAGATAGATAGATAGATAGATAGGTAGAGAGAGACAGAGAGATAGAGAGAGAGAGAGAAAGAGAGAGAGAGAGATAGGAAGGAAGGACAGAAGGATGGAAGGAAGGACGGAAAGAAGTGTGGGTGGATAAATGGATGGATAGATAGATAAATAGATAGATAGATAGATAGATAGATAGATAGATAGATAGATAGATAGATAGATAGATAGATAGATATAGGGAGATATATAGGCACACAGACAGACAGACAGATAGATAACAGATAGATATCAGTAATAATACCTGTTCAAGAAGAGGAAGGATGATGCTAAGAGTTCTGAGGACCCACCAGTAAGAGTTCCAGAGTAGTTGTACCAGCTTACAATTCTACCAGCAGTGTGGAGGTGTGTTCCTTTTTCTCCACATCATTGCCAGCATTTGCTATTTCCTGAGTTTGTATCTTAGACATTCTGAGTGATATGAGGTGAAATCTCAATGTTGTTTTGATTTTCATTCCCTGATGACTAAGGATGTTGAACATTTCTATAATTGCTTCACAGCCACTTGATATTCCTCACATGAGAATTCATTTTTTTATCTTTGTACCCTGTTTTTAGTAGAAATATTTGAATCGCCAGAGTCTAATTTCTTGAGTTTTTGTATATATCGGATATTAGCCCTCTGTAGGATGCAGTATTTGTGAAGATCTTTTCCCATATATTTGGTTGCCATTTTGTCCTATTGACAGTGTCCTTTGCTTTACATACATTTTGTACTTTTATGTGGTTCGATTTTTTAATTCTTGATCTTAGAGCATATGCTATAGGTGTTCCCCTCCTGGTCAATATTGTGAAAGTTCTACTCCCAATACATCCTCCTTGCACCTCATCTCCAAGTGTGAGATGCCCCCAATACCCACCTCACAAGACCTCCCAAAACCCTTGGGCCTCATGTCTTTTAATGTTTATGTGAATCTTTTCCTACTGAGTCCAAACCTGGTAATACTCCTCTGTATAAATACTAGGGGCCTCATATCACCTGGTATATGCTGACTGACTGGTGACTTAGGTTCTCAGAGACCTCTGGTGTCCATAATAGTTCAGAATAAAGATCTTCTTATAGGTTTATTCTCCTCTTCAGTTTCTTCCCTACGTAATCGTGTTTTCTGTGTTGGAAACCGGTCGGAGATGCTGAGGGCCAGCAAAAAGAATGGAAATAAGCAAACTAGAGATGTTGTAAGTTGAGTGGAATCTCTAGAATGTAACAGGGACCTGAGAGGAGAGAATCTCAGGAATAAAATAGAGGGACATTAGATTAGTGTTAGGGTCTACTGAGTCTATTGGACACAATGAAATAACTGTTTGTTTATGATTTGTCTGAAAAAAGATTCCCAAAAATAAGAGATATCTGTGAATGTACTAAAAGCAAACAGAACATTAAGTATACACATAATACTCATATATTACATATTCATTGATATCAAAATTCAAAGCTATAAAGAAAATGACAATGTCACAAATAAAGAATGACTGATTAGAACAATGCCTGCCTTTTTTTAACATAGAGGAATATTCATATAAATAATATATATGTGCCACATAATCCACAGTTAGATGGTGCTTCATGGCCTTAAGTCAGGCTTAAGAGTAAACAATGCACATGACTTTTACCAAATAAGTTCTAGTGGTTCTGGCAGCTGTGGGAATGAATGACTGCAAGTAAGGCCCTAGAACTATAAGGAAAGAAAGCTGGTCCCTTCTTGCTTCATCCCATTTCTTATGTTGAACAAGCAGGTAAGCGATAGAAAAGCCATAATCATCTCTACACTGTTTATCCCTGGACATTGGGGAGGCAGGAGGATGATTCAATTAAAACTGAACTTTTATTTTGTTTAGTGTTTAAACATTTTGTACTTGTGAGGAGGAAAACTACAGCTGGGTCTTCCCTCTGAGGTTTCACACATGACAATGTAATGAATTTCTTTGTTCCTTATTCTCTGCATAAGACCTGGTTTTGGACCCAGAGGCAAGTTAGAATACAAATAGCATGTGATGGCTCTGCCTGAAGAAGTGTTGTGCTGTTTAAGTCCCTGTTGTTATCTTGGTGCCTGGAGGAGCTGGGGACTATCCTATTGTAAGTCCTCTGAACAACATTGAAATAAAACCTCTTTATACAGAATGAATTGATGAGGCCTTTTTTGGTGAACGGGTGGTTATACTTGATTTGAACCTTAGATTTAAGATTTTGTATGAGGAATTTGGACAAGTATCATAAATGACTGCAGGTAAATTTTTGTAAATGATTTCATAACAAGTCTTTCATACTTTAATTTTAAGTTCTAGTAATTGTTCATTTCTCCATAGGTGTGAGACTTTTAAATGAATATTAAATGTCTATGTTGTCAAAGAAAACTGATACGAGAGTAGTCTACAATATCAAGCAAACGTATCATTCATATGAACCAAAGAGGAGAAACCTTACACAGTATAATCAGCCATTAACCCATTTCTCTTCAGCAATCTTGTTCTACACAGGGAACAATAGTCTAAAGATAAAGTATATATTCAAGATGATATAAATGATAAATAACCCTGTACTGATTCATCATAGGAGTGGGACAAGTAAATAGCAACAACCAAATAACAGATACCCATGTGTGCTATTGTATATAATATTATACATTAACAGTCTCACTTACAGAAATAAAATTACACAGATTAATAATTTATAAGAGAATGTACTCCATCTTTCTCCTGAATCTAAGGAACACACTTGATATATATACACTTGTATAAAATAATTAAGGATGCAGTACCCAATATATATTTCTGTAGGGTTCAGGACCCAAATAATTTTTCAAGTACATTGAAGTAGTATTGTTTGACAAATGTTTTGGTTGTCATATCAGTGATGTTTTATTGGAGAATCTAAGGGAAGATGGCAGAAGAAAGGGAGGCCTGAGGGATAAAAATTCACTTCAGAAATATCGTTACTGCAAGTAGAATCAAAAGTGTTTTCTAGATTTAATATGGTTGAAAAAGCAGAAAATCAAAATAATATTTTAGGAAATATTTTTCCTATATTGATATTACTGATTAATAAATGTGAGTTTCTTAGAGTTATCTAATATCCACATAAATTTCTTTAATATAATTTTTAAATATATTTGTCTTTCTTTACTTGGCTAGATTTAGGACAAAGATATTTTTAAATATTAAGTTTATTGTGAATGATGGAGTTTCCATGATTTACTTCTCAGTAAAGTTGTAACTTTTACACAGAAGGCACAGAAGGGAAATTCATTTTAGTGTTAATTCTATATGCTGTTACTTGTGTTTACAAGCTAAATGATATTTCTTGTGTCACTTTTAGGCTTACTTATGTTTACAAATCTTCAAATAAATAAATAAAAAACTGGGTGTTGCAATGATAATCATCATTGTAGAAAATTGCAGGAACTGGTAAACAAATTCTGAACTTGGTGTGATATGCCATTTAATATGAAAACAAGTTTTTATTTATAGGAATATCACCTCTTCACCTTACATACTAAAGTTGATTAAAACTAATTGAAAACATGGAATGTAATAATGAAAGTAGTCAAAAGCAAGGGGGGTTCCTTATATTTATATTACATTTGTTTGGTATTATATTAGGAAAATTTATTTGTCAGAGTTAAAATATGTGAATCGGTCAAGTCAAGGGAGCAGCATGAAATAATCTTAGAGACAAATAAAAAGGCATAAATGTCTGAAATTTAGAAGGCTCTATAGAACATCATTTTATTTCTGAGAAACCAAATGTAAGACCCAAAATTTTGTTCAATTGTGTGGTAAAGAAAATAAAACTAAGGTTAATCAAGACTTCTTGGATACAACTGACATATAAGTAATATTTATTGCAACTATTCTGATACCTTGATATATTGGTTATTTTCATACTTCATAAGGTGTTGCTAGTAAGTACAATTCTCAATTGCTTAACTAACATGTTGACTTACCTACTGTTTTCATGTACCATAGAATCTCATTTAAAGGTAGAGGCTTCTAAGGCTTATTCTGCTTCATGTTTGGTTGTCCTATCTTCCTTCAGCAATGTTCCTCTTTCTGGACTCTGAAAAAGATAGTCTCTCTCTACATATCTAAGTCCCAGTTAAACATTTGTTTTCATCACTTGCTTTATTCCTGCTGTTTCATAAATAAAAATAAATGAATGAGTAAATACATGAATAAATAATTAAATAAATAAATAGACACTAATAGAAGAAGTTGGTGAAAAAAAGGATCTTAGTTGCGAAACTGCAACACCAAATTTACCTATGTGTTGGGAAGTCTATGAAATGTTGTCTTGATTAACAGTGGAATTTGTAAGACCCAGACCTCTAGGATGATGTTATCCATGACTTATTAGTGAGGCATAGAGAAATATGAGATACAAGGCAGGAGGGAGCACTCTTACACAGTCTCTCCTTCAGTTCTTGCCTCCAGGATCCTGCCCTGCTTCCTTTTGGGCCTGACATTTCAGTAGTTAACTGGTAACTAGAAGTGTATCACAAAGTGTAACCTATCCTCCATGAGTTACTTATCAGCAATGTTTTATCATAGCAACAATAGCAAATTAAGACACTTTCTAAATTGAACAGGCCATACTTTGGGACATCCCACTCTATTGTGAGTTACACCACAGTGACTTCCTTCCTGTGGACCTATTTCTGGAGAGAACTTGGTAAAATTTACCATTGCTTTCTTTTCTTTTTTGTTGTCATTGTTTGCTTTCTGTATGTTTTCTTTTTCAAATTGTATGTTCTTTATTGATTCCCTGTGAGGTTCTCATCATGCCACCTAATAACACTCATTTTCCGTTTCATCCATATCTACCCGTTTCTCTGTAAAATGTCCCAAAATTTTAAAAAATTAATAATTAAATAAAATTTTAAATTAAAATTAAATGGAATGAAGGAAGAGTTGTTATGGTGGGAATTACAGCAGGGTACTGCAAAAAAGATATAAAAGAAATAATTATTAAAGTGATGACAAATATTAATACATATAGTTTTTTGTAAAACTAAGAGGCATTGATAACAAAGGATTGAATTCATGACAATGTACCTGAAGAAAGGCATACATACACTAATATTTTCATATAATTAGGAGGTAATTCTAGCATAACAATAAGTATATTATATAACATACACATCATTTATAACATTATTCATTTTATTAGGCTGTTTTATATATATATATATATATATATATATATATATGTGTGTGTGTGTATGTGTATGTGTATGTGTATGTGTATGTGTATGTGTATGTGTATGTGTATGTGTATGTATATGTATGTTATACAAATATATTTATATGTATATAATTGCATGCAATATGCTTTTATATGAACAGCAGTCCAGTTCAGACTAATACTTCTTAATTATTATTGTCTCTCCACTACAAAGGGTATCCCTCATGTGCTTCAAATTACAGCTGCAATAGACCACAAACAAAAAGACACTAGGTAATAAGGACTTTTTCAACTTTACAGAATTCTTCTTGAACTGAAGAAAGTCATCTTGAGTGAAGTGACCCAATTACAAAAGAACCCATGTGGCATGCATCCACTGATAAGTGGATATTAGCTCAGAAGCTCCAAATACCCAAGAAACTATTCACAAATGAAATGATTCCCAAGAAGAAGGAAGGAGAGGACGCTTGTCCTGGAAAGGGACAGTGCAGCAGTGTAGGGGAATAACAGATCAGGGAAGTGGGTGGGGTTGGTTGGGAAACTGGGGGAGGGAAAAGGAATTATGGGATTTTTGGGGAGGAGTGATCCAGGAAAAGGGAAATCATTTGATATGAGTATAAAATTTATATCATACAAAAAAGGATTTTTCAAGTTTACCCTATTCTTCTTGGACTACCATTATACATGCAGCATATTGTTGTCTAAAACGTCAATTCTTAAAATCAAAATCTGAACAGAAAGTAACAAAAAGGAGGAAAGAAAGAACAAAAATATTATTTTCCTGCAAAGTACATTAACAGTCTCTCGTCCAAATATTTCTTGAAATAGTTTAATGCATATCCCACTTCAGAAGAAGGCAGTCCTAGAGTGACTTTTAACATCACTAGACTTTCAAATGTATTCCAAATTTCTTGATCACATTGAGTAATTTGTATCCAAAGGTAAAATCATATCCCATTACCTTTTTTGAGTGGTCATTCCCAAATAATGTGTTCATGCAAGTCTGTTCCCACAACACATGCGTAGTTATGTGGACCGACAGGATGTAGGACTTAGGTGATTCTTGGTAGTCATTTTAACTTTTAATAACACATGAATGATCTGTTTAAAGAAGGGGTAGTTTTTTAGTGGCATCTTCAGTAGACTTCTATATATAGAAAAAGGAGAATTTTTACTGTTGATTGTCTGACGAATAATGTTACTTATAAAAGTCTAAATAAAAATAAATACTGGAGTAAATGTTTTGTAGACCAGCTCATAGCATATTTAATATTTTTTAAAAGGTATAAAATATAGAGCTAAAGTATTATCTAAAATAGATTCTTCAAATCAATAATCCCTATAGAAGTATGGGAAATTTTGTAACATTATATATGACTTTCTATGTATTCCAAGTGTTACTGCTACATACAGAAATCAAAGAAAATTTTCATGTTCCCAGGAAGTAGAATTAATGAAACATGCTGCATGTCATTGGAGTTATGTGTATAAAACAGAGTGTTCTTAAACAATGAATCATCTTCCCAGCCTCCATGGGACACATTTACTATCTAATGCAGTATGAATAAACATAACAATCTTGTGACAGTTTGGCACACAAGAAGCAGAATCCACACTCGTGACCCTATGATATAAAAACGTGTGCTATAATTAAGGCACAGATGCTGGATTCCTGAGTAGAAAGGGGCCTCAAAGCTGATGTTACCAAATAAATTATTCCAAGGAATATTCTACAGGAAAATAATTGAAAGAAGTAAAGCAACAACTCACCCAGACTTCTCTAAGTTAGTTATAGTTGGGAAAGACTAGCTCAGTAATAACATCATGATCTAATCAGTAACATATATTTAACATGTGCCCTGTTTTACTTAAAGTTGATATTGAGAACCCATAAAGTGAAATTTTAAACAGATGTGTGTAAGGATATGGAAGTCTGTGTTAATGCAATACATTATCCATTAATGTTAAAAATTGTTTATTAGCAAAATTGTTTACTTATGCATAGTCTACATAGCACTGGACACCACTAAATCCCACAAGGCTACAAGGAACTTTTCTGGCCTTTTTCATTGCTTTTTGCCTTTTTCTCTTCTTATACATTAATAATAATAATAATAATAATAATAATAATAATAATAATAATAATAAAACACTTAACAAGTAAAGTTATCTTTTTAATTTTCAAAGTTTTATATCCTTAAAATATAGAAACAAATATTTCCAAGTGTTAAAATGAATAGTAATAAAATATTAAATTTTAATTATTACTTATTTAGAATTTAGTTTATTAATTTTATTAACTTGAAATATGCTTAAAAATATGGTTTTGGTTGGCTATAAGTGTTAATTTTCTTTTATTTGTGTAATCTTTAATAGATTTCTGCTTGTGTTCCACTTCTATTAGCTATTTCGTCACCACCTATAACCATTCTTCATGATTTTCAATTTACATGTTTCACTTACTTTCATTTTCTCTTCCCTTTTGTTCCATATTACCTTACAGCCTTTTAAGTTCATTTCTGGCAGTGTTCCCGGTTTTCTCTATTTATCATTTCCCAAATGGTTTACTAAATTGCGTCAAAATGAAAAAGAAAGTAAAAAAAGAGAAAGAAGGAGAAATGGAAATGAACATGACAGCAGCAATCGAAAAGAAGAGAAGGGACAGGATAGGAAGGGTAGTGTACTTAAAGTAAGAGAAGGGAAGGGAATGGAAGGGGAGGGGAGGGAAGGGGAGGGGAGGGAAAAGAAGGGGAGTGGAGGGAAGGGAAGGGAAGAGGAGGGGAGGGGAGGGGAGGGGAGGGGAGAGAGGGAAGGGAAGTGAAAGGAAGGGAATGGAAGGGGATGGCATGGAAGGCAAGGGGTGTGGAGGGGAGGGAAGGGAAGGAAAGGGAAGGGAAGGGAAGGGGAAGGGAGGGGAGGGGAGGGGAGAGAGGGAATGGAAGTGAAGGGAAGTGAATGGAAAAGGAGGAGAGGGAAGGGAAGGGGAGGGAAGGGAAAGAAAGGGAGGGGAGGGGAGGGCAGGGGAGGGGAGGGAAGGGAAGGGAAGGGAAGGGAGGGGAGGGGAGGGAAGGGGAGGGGAGGGGAGGGAAGGGAAGGGAAGGGAAGGGAAGGGGAGGGAAGGAAACTGTGAAGGGAAGCCAAAGAAATCAGGCAGAGGCCTGCAAACCTCTGTGTTCAAGGTCAATCTGGCCTACAGAGGAGTTTCTAGGACAGCCAAAGCTACATAGAGAAAATAATTCATCAAAAAAATGTTATTAAACATATTGAGCTATGTTGATGAATAGTTGCATTGCCCAGATATCATCAGAGAGGCTTACTCCAGCAGTCAATATGTGGCGTCTATGTTGGAGGACTCTATCAACTCCCTACCCTTGATCAGGGAAGTGCTCAGAAGATGGAGATGGCAAAGGGAAGGGGGAATACCTGCAGAATATGACCCAGCAAACCAACTAATAAAGGCTCACATGGGCTCTCTGAGACTGAAACAGCAAGAAAAGGTCCTGCATAGGTCTGTCCCAGTTCCTCTAACTGTTATGTTGAGGCATTTTTCTTAGTGTTTTGTGAAACTCCTAAAGATGGGAGGAGGTATATCCTCAATTATTTTATTTTATTTTATTTTATTTTTTTTGTGCTCTTGATAAGTAGCCTCCAATTGGGTTTCACCTTTTCTTGTCTTATTGTGTCTTCTTTTGTCCTGTATGGTTCTCATAACTAGGAGGCCTTTGCTTTTCTGAAGAGGATATGGGGGAATATATCTGGGGGTGAGGGAAGGTGGAGAAGAGCCAGGAGTGTAAACAGTGGTTACAATGTACTACATAAGAGATGAAACTATTTTTATTATAAAAGACAAAAATAAACAGCAAAAAGGCTTTTATAAAAAATTTTCAAAAATAAATTGGTAAATATCACTTTTATTTTACTACCTGTACACAGAAAATAAAAGAATTTAAAAATGCATGGATTGCAATATGTATAAAATATACTATAATTTTTCACTAAATATACAATTGTATAGTTTTATATTTGAACTAATTATAAAATTATATATTGGGAACAAAGTTACAGTCTAGTATCATTTTGTATTTCTTCTGTGTTTCCTACTTTGTTCTGGGGCAAACAATTGGCTTCATTGCTTTTCTTTGTTGGGTTTAGTTTTAGTATTGTGTGTTTGAGGATATTATGGAACTTAATTATGAGGTTCATCTTTAGTGGTCCAGAATTATTTCTCATAGTAATATCTTCAATAATTTGAATCTCATACAACTAGGGTGATGAAAATTACAGTCTGGTCAAACAAAAAAATAATATAATGTTATTCCACATAGCTGCTTTTTAAAGTTCAATTATTGCTGTCAGAACAAGAAATAGTGTTTTTTATTATACAACAGTAAATAGACACAAATGAATGGAAAGAAACTATTTTCTTGCTAAGCTATTGAATCTATAAATAATCAAAATGCATATCTTTCATATCCACCTTTATAAACACTTCATTTAGTCACCTTTGACAAATAAGCACACAGTCATTTCTCTTTATTTTTTTTTTTGTGTTACAAAAATACATTCTCACACTTCCACCAAATTCTTTCTTCAAGATCATAAGATAAAGAATGATAGTGACCAACTGAGATATTAGCATAGGGATTCATTTTAAGATTTACCATACAATTGACCAACAAGTATTTTATATAGCTTTACTCATACTTGATCAAACATTTTACCAAGATAGTTTGATTTCAAGTGTTAACATTGCAATTATGAAAAAGTAACAAAATACATGCTTATGAGTAGGGTTGACCATGGCATAAAGAAATGTATTAAAGAGTTGCAGTATTAGAAAGATTGAGAAACACTGCTATAAAATATACAAATAAGCAACTAGATGCAAGGTAATACTAGATGAGTTTAGCGTAATAGTCCTCTCAAAAGAGTACAGATCTTAATAAAATCTTCACTATAAGATTATGTATTTCTTATTCGCTAGACTCTTTAGTTGTCATGAAAAGTTAAAGATACCCAACACCCTAACATTTCCAATGACTTCATTTCCACATTGAAGTTTACTTAGCAGGTATCTAATGGAGTTTAAGCATGATTTTCTGGTTCTTACAATGGGCTTGAGCCACTCCTCAAACTCTTCTCTCTGCATCACACTAGGCTCTGGATAACTTCACTCCACAGTTGCTGCTGTTCTTGGTGGTCATCCCACAGGACTTCTTTTGCTCTAACTATTCAGCACTTCCACCAATAGCCTCTCCTAAGCTATCATCAAAGTCACAAGCATCAGCTTCGTTTCATATACTCTTCAGGATTGAATCTTCAACTTCCCATGAGGCTGTCGCCTCGCCACTGATCTTTTCTAGTCTCTCACACTAGCAAGACTCAACTGCTATTTATTACTCTGTCATTCTTTCAAAACCATTAACACATGGCAGATTCTTACACATCCCCTGCCTGTCAGCATGTCTTTTTCTGAATTACAGCTTCGTTGTGATCTCTGGTAACACTTCCTAGAAGATTTCACCTCATTGATGCAGGCCCTAATCACTGACATTTTCTGAGCTCTAGTTAAGCAGCATATGTTGTACCTGTACCCAGTTCTTTCCTTCATTTTAAACCCATAGGGCCATTCCAAAAGCTAACAAATTCTATTGGATGCTGGAGCTGGAACTTTCCCCGCTTGTTCAGTTACATTTACACAAACAGGTTCCTGTTTTCAGTGGTTTCCTCACTATCTAAGGTTGACTGTCATGAAACAAGCTCTTTAGTTCTTGAACTTGATAGATCTTGAACTCAGATCTGTATGGCTCTCACATCTGTGTACTGGGATGAAATTATTATATCACTGTTCCTGGATGTAAGCTTTTGTTTACTTGGAAATTATTCTGTAACAGGATGGAATGGAATCAGAAATCTGCATTATACTTTTTCCAGTGAGTAAAGATATGCACCACCATGCCTGTATCTTAGCTTTTCAAGGCTAATATGCCTCTAGGTATGGATCAAAACCAATGTCCTCCCACTTCGTGATTTTGTATAGAAATCCTTTATTTTCCAGCTTCAAGAACTGGATTACAGGTGTGCCCTCCATTTCTAGATTGCAGTTCATTTGAGATGTAATAGAGTTGAACACAGAGAGTAACCATGCCAACCCATAGCTTGTCAATTTGACACACACAATCATGTCTCTTTATGTTTGCATGAAAAAAGTAACCCAGTCATAACAGTGCCTAAAATGATATATCTCATGGTTTACTGCAAAAACATAAATAGCAAGCTTACCATGGTGGAATCTTACGCCTTTTTTATCTATTTGATTTCCTTCTATTATCACCTTGTCAGGAAGTCTATAGCACCATGCAGGAAGACATGGTTATGGAAAAGTGGCCTACATCATGACAAAGTGCTGACAGGGCAAAATAAAATTTTATACAGAAGGTGTGTAAGGATATGGAAGTCTTTATGAAGACAATTCATTATCCACTAATTTTAATTATTGTTTATAGAGGTAAAATATGCATTGTCTACATAGCTCGGTAAACCAATAAATCCCAAAGGCTACAAGGAACTATACTGGCTTTTTTCATTCTGTTTTGCCTCTTTCTCTTTTTAAAAATTAAAATTAATAATATACATAATATGTAAAGTTATTATTTAGATTTTCAAAATTTTATATACTTAGAATTTAGAAAAAAAATATTTCCAAGTGCTAAAGTGAATAGCAATAAAATATTGAATTTTAATATCACTTATTTAGTATTTAGTTTTATTAATTTTATGAAGTTCAAATACAGTTAAAAACTCTATTGTTGTCTGGCAACAGGTGCTAAATTTTCTCTTGTTTAGGTAACCTATTAAATATTTCATCATATGTTCCACTTCTATTTCTTAGCTGTTCCCTCACTCACATATAACCATTCTTCATAATTTCCTTTACCTTTTGTTTCATATTATCTTATAGTCTTTTAAGTTCCTTTCTGGCAGGTTTCTAGTTATTCTCTATTTATTAGATCTCAAATGGTACACTACACTGGATCAAAATCTTTGCCTTTATTCATCTATTTGAGTTTATGTTGAGAAAACTTTAGAAAAGAAGATAATAAGTGAGAATTGTTTTAGAGAAAGGACAAAGAATTCAGAGAGTCTCAACAATGAGTTACAATGAGAAATTATATTTTCTCTGACAAAATCTTTCTCTTAATAAGTAAATTTCTTTACAGATTGGAAGAATAATTCTTGGAAATCTGGCCAGCACAACTATAGTTTTACCTATAAAATGTGTTAGTTTAAACACTACATCTCCAAATATTCATAGCAAAATGAGAAATATAAATATAGTGTTCTTTATGTTTAATATCTGAAATATGTCATAAGTAAAATACCTGTCATTCTTACCTTAGTGATATTTGCAAGAATATTTCTATGAAAGCATCCTGTTTTCTTTATAGTTCAATCTTTTCATTTATTATTATTTCATTTCATTTTGAGTATTATGACTAATATTAAACATCATGCACATTTTTGCTAATTAACAATTTTAAACAAAATGGCTGTTAAAATCTGAGAATTGCTGGAAGGTAATTTTCTCATGTTGGTAATTGTTCCCATATCTTTGAATGTTTAGTTCTTTGATTACTTCTTTATAAACCATGAAAACTTATTATCCTCATATTTATTATCCTCATATTTTTAATAGAATCATTATACAAACCATTCAGATTTGTTCTGATAATTAACTGTCATATAAACCTTTATTTATAAGATGCTTTATAATAGTTAATATAATAAGCTGTATTAACTAATTACTTAATTATCATTTAGGATTCCATGTACTGAGCACCTATATGATAAATTAAGTAAAAATTTACCTAGTTTCTTCATATTTAGATGATGCATGTTAAGGTTAAAAAAGAAAAATCCACTCTGCTTTTTATATTTTATTTTCTTTACATTTATCCCATAACCACTAACTTTCCCATATATTCTGTGTTCTTTTTCATAAATGTAAAAAGTCCATTTTATTCATTTACAGTTGCTATGATTAAATACCATGACCAGGGCTTATCACAATAGGAACAGTTTACTTTGGCATATATTTTCAGATACAAACGGCTCTTTCATTAATGGTTGTATATCAACAAGGGTTAGGAATAGTAAAATTAAAAGGAAGCTGAGAATTCTCCTCTGTTACAAGTGAAAAAACGGGAAATAAAGTGGAAGCCAAGTGATGTGCAACATCTCAAAGCCTGCCCCTATAACATACGTCTTCCACCATCTACATAACTTACTGTATCTTCTCAAACTCCAGACTTAAAGAGATTAATGTATTTTAATGCCTAATTCTAAAGGAGACATTTCTCACTTAAACAATTATATGCAGTTACTGATATCAGTGTGTGCATAGTCCATATCCCTAAAAATATAAATTTCCATTTCCCAATAGAGACCAGAAAGAAGCGGATAGAGATCATAGCTCACATTAGGATTGTCTAGAGATCTCTTTCCTGCATCCTGAGATTTGTCTTGAATTCTCTTGAGCTGTTCTCATGCACAGAGTTATAGCCATTATCAAATCATATGTAAAATTGAATTTTCATATCTCTAAAGCATACTTTCTCTATAGTCATGTACTATCTTTGATACTTACAATTTTTCCACTACTTCCTCATACATGAACTCTAACTATTAAGAGTAGGCTGTGATATTGTGGCTTAAGGAAGAAATTCAACCCTTAATATTGATAATTTGTACAAGTGATCCCAAATGGTTAGTGCTGCTAGCAGGTCTTGTGTTGGTGTGAAGAAAAAGTATATCATCACAGAGAGAAAGTCAAAGCTAGTACCTCCAATTAATTCTTTCTGACTCCTGCTTTCAGTACATAACGGGAGCACTCAGTATCCTGATCTATCTTGTAAAAGGGACCAATGAAGCAAGCTAGTTTAGCCATTGTAATATATATAATGTACATATAATATATATGTAATATATACATATATATATATGTAATATATATATATATTATAATATATATATGCATGTAATGTGTATAATATAATATGTAATGTATATATATGTTACATATATTTCATGTAATACATATATATGTGTTACATGAAATTATATATATAAAATTTATTCATGGGTACTTTAGCCATTCTTATTATTTATGTGTGTGTATATGATTTCAAGCCAAAACTGAGTACAGAGACAAGAAAAGAAACTACTTAAATTGCAAAGAGGAGATGAACAACAAGGTGATGTTCATTTCTTAGAATTATTCTTCTGAATGGAAGGACATCCTCATTTATAAAGGACACAAATTGTACCAAAGTTTTAGATTCCATTAGCCTTAAGAAATGAGAGTGGGTGACTTCAATACACCAGTTGCAACAATGGAAAGGTCATGTAAACAAAATCTAAAGAAGGAAATACTGTAGACAATAGACATTAATGAACCAAATAGTTCTACCATATATCTACTGAACTTGCCATCCAAAACAAAAGAATACAATTTCTTTTCAGCACCTCATGAAACATTCTTTAAAATTTAAAGGTTGCTAACAAATTAAATCTTAACAGAGAAAGAAAAGTTAAATAATCCCATATCCTATCAGACCACCAAAAACTAAAAGTTAATTTAAACAAAAGAAATACCTGAAAGTGTATGGACTCACAAAAACATAAATAAACCCTGTATTGAAGAAATGATGAGTCAAGGTAGAAGATTCAATTCTCAACAGAGGATTTCAAATATTTAGAGACACTTAAAAAATGATATTTTTCATTAACCATCAGGAGACACTATTTGGAATTGCATTATGATTATAACGTTTTACCTATTAGAATGAGTAATATCAAATCCCAAGAAAATTTACATGGTACATTACAGCTTTGCTGACCCTGTAAGAGAACCAGCAATCTCATTTATTCTGAACCCAGAGTATCTCTCAAACTCTGGACTTCCAAGCAGGCAATATACATTAGCTGATATGAGGCCACTAGCACACAAAGAATATAGGACCGTGTGGCCAGTATTCATTCAGAGATAATACATCTAACCCTCAATTAAATGAGACCCCAGGGAGTTTAGAAGTCAGGCAGGGTGGGTGTGTAGAGACATCTATGTGGGGACAGTGCAAGGGAAGCAGATATTGGATGTGGAGCAGTCGGAGGATGGACAGGGTTTGGCAGGGTGTTATATTAAATATGAAGTGTATAACAATAATTAATTAATATATGTATAAATTAAAGAAAATATTAATATGTTGATTTATATTATAGAATATAATATTTCTATAAAGAATGAAGTAATGATATCAATTGTAAATAAAATAAAATTTATGTATATGACATAATTAAGATAGGCATTTATGTAATATTTCTCTTAACAAAGTTATTGGTTTTTATAGTAACTTTAATATTTTGTAACATATATTTTATATACCATGAAAATTATATATAACATTCAATCATTCTGCTGCTAATTTAAAACAGCAAAGAGCATCATCAATAGGCCATAAATGCAACCTGGGAAAAGATTTATCAACTCCACTCCCATAGAAATATAATATCCAATAAAAAAGGGTTCACAAAAAAGTAGATATTGAAACAACAAATACTAAAGTTATAAATGGGGTTACAAATGTAAATACATTATTTTCAGGATAGGAGCCCAAAGAAATTATCAATCCTTAGCCATGAGGGAAATGCAAATCAAAACTAATATTCCCTCTTACATGTGGAAGAATGGAGAAGATCAATAACACAAGTGACAACTCATGCTGTTGAGAGTGGAGAGCTGGTGTGAGTGAATAGATTTTACACCACCTATAGAAATCAATTTGCAAGCTCCTCAGAAAATTGGAAGTTTATCTATTTCGGGATCAAGATAAACTGCTCTTGAGCATGTACACAATGGACATTTGATTGTACCACAAGGACACATCTTAACTATGTTCATTGTGAATTTATTCATAATAGGTGGAAACTGCAAATACCACATATAACACCCAACTCATTATTGGACCAAAAAATGATACATTTACACCATGAAGTACTACTCAGTGGTTAAAATTGATAACAAGTAATATATAGGCATATGATTAGAATTAGAAAAGATTATTCTGATTAGGAAACCCAGACCTAGAAAAGGAAACATACTATACATTCACATCTAAGTAGATGTTAGGTTTTAAGTAAATGGTAATCAAGCTAAAATCTATAGATTCAGAGAGGTTAGTTAGGTAAGGGTAAAATGTATACCTTTCTAGTTCTGGGTAAATGACTCAGAATAAACTTTTCAAAATCTAATCATTTGCCCTTGAATTATTGTTATAATTTTTAACATCTGAGTAATACTCCATTGTGTAAATATACCACATTTTTCCAGTAATTAGTTGAGTGATATATATGATATTTGCAGTTCCTGTGTTTTATGAATTAATTCACAAAGAACATATTTAAGCTGTATCCTTGTGGTACAATCAAGTGTCATTTGGGTACATATTCTGAAAGCCTGAGTTCATTTTACCCTCTCAACTGACAAATTAAGTATATTTACAATACTTATTTGAAGGCATATTGAGATCCATAGTTAGTGTGTTTTTGAAGAGGTTCTTGATGTATGAGACCCCCACAGGAGAATATTCTATTATAAAGAACATTGTCTGTATGAATGGGTATATTTTAATGAAGTAAATCATGATGGAGCACACAATGACTGTCCTGATGGAGATCCTGGTGATGGCTACCATTGTTGTTGCTGCCTGAAAATCTAATAAATTTCATCGTTCGTACTCATGCACATAGTCAAATGGAGGTAAGTATTTTTGCTGCCAATAGAGATGTGAATATTTTTCAAGATCCTACCTGTCACAGGAAAATTTGTTCATGTAGCTGATGCTTGTATGCAGCCTCAATGTTGAACATGTAACATGCATTGATAACTGTTATCCCTCCTATAAGGAGAGGAAGAAGCTGTATTGATTTTTGTGCTGCTTGTTGTGATCAGCAATCAGGAGCACATCCATTATCCCTATTGCTGATGGAGACCCTGGTTATGGCTATAATTGGTGCTGCTGCTTGAGACTGTGATAAACTCCTGTGCCCATAATTATGCCCACAGCCATATTGAGGTACATGTTCTGAGCTGGAAATGGAGATCAGATTGACACCTGAGATATAGCTGAAAGAGGATACTCAGTTGATGTTCATTATGCATGCACGTAGTCCCAGATATCAACTTTGTAATGAACATTGATGCCTTTAACCCAACCTATAAGACGAAGGTAATCTGATGTTACTTACTGCTGCATGTTGTAAACAGCAATCATGATGGAATCCATTATTCCTATTGCTGCTGGAGACCCACATTATGGCTGTTTTCTGTGTTATAATATATATAATATATAATATATATTATATAAATATATGTGTGTGTGTGTGTGTGTGTGTGCATGTGTGTGCGCGCGCGCGTGTGTGTGTGTGTGTGTGTGTGTGTGTGTGTATGTCCATTAGGAGAAGGAATAATATTCTCCATCATGATTTGCTCATCACAGCATGCAGCGCTGACATTAACATAGCTTTGAGATCTGTTTGAGAATCTGAAGAATTGGAAAGTCCATACTGATGCTCATAGACATATTGAGGTAAGTGCTCTTAGCTGGGAATAAAGTTCAGATTGATATCTGAAACCATACCTGCCAAAAAAATTCTGTAGATGTTCTTGATGCATACTGACCATGTAATATACTTTAATGGTTATGATGGTTATGATCCTACCTGAATTTGAAGCTATGTTGATGTATTGTTTTTCTCAGTTTGGTGCACCTGGTTAATACCTACCCTGTAAGACTGAAACACTGGAGAAAGTTGAAATGAGTTGGCTTTCAGAACTTCTTAAATTAAGTATTCTAAATCACTTTACCTTATGCTCAAACAGACTCTTCAGACGAGGGCAACAAGCCCTTCAACAAAATAGCATGAAAATTTTTCTAAGCCACATACTAAAATAGTATTCCTTTGAAGTTCCTTGAAACAGGTATCTACAGTTGAAATGATTCTTAGCACCACTGTCTTCCATGCTGAACTACTTTGGCCAATTGAGCCCCACTTAATCCATTCTACTGCTTGTCATAGTAACAAAATCTACATTTCTCAAATCAAATCATGCTCACACCTATGCCAATAATGTGCCAAGTCTTTGGCACCCATTTCTGCTTTAGTAACAGTTTCATTGCTATAGAGAATCACTATTACTAAAATAATTCTTCTAGAGTAAGACATTTAATCAAGGCTGGCTTCCAGTTTTAGAGATTCCTTCTGGTTTCTTCATGGCAAAAAGTACAGTATTAGCAGGTGGATATGTTGATATAGGATCCAAGTGTCCTACACTTTGACCGAAAGCCTGGCAGAAGACTCTACCGCAGTCAGCCAGGAGGATCATCTAGACAACATTGCCAATATTTGAGGATTTCAAGAAACATTCAAGACTCACCTCCATTGTGGCATGAAGTGACATTACTTCCTGTAAGAAAGCTGCTCATTCCCAATATGGGCACATGTCTGATTATTCCACAATTCTCATTGGGTAAGCAGATTTAATCAACCTCATTCCATTCACTGGAAACCATAAGTTTATTCAAACACATGTGTACATTGGCGCTATACTTAGGCAAACCCTTATACATTACATACACTCCCAATAGTAACCATAGTCTAACATAGACTGAATAACAATTAAATATGACAAGTCTCTTCTGAGATTCATGTATTCTCTTATCTAAAATACATTATAAATTAAAACATGAATAATATGTCACATACTCCCAAAAATCTCAGGATATAGAGTCGCAATTCAAAACATCATAGTGAGGAACTACTGGACCAAATCAAGACCAAAAACCAGTTGGAGGAAGACTATACTATTTACATATCTGATATCCAACTCTATTCAGATTTTTAAATTAAAATCTATTTAATTTACTGGGATTGGTTCCACTTCCTGGTAACAGCTTTACTCACCAGATATCCCATGAGGTTGACACATGACCTTTAGGACTATATTATCAGAAGGCTTGGGTAACTCCTCTAACTCAGTTCTCTGTGTCACTCTAGGCTCTGTTGATTTAACTCATTGCAGTGTAGAGACTCCATCACTAAGAAAATTGTTCTATGGGAAGAAAATTAATATAACCTGAGAGCAGTTATCCAGACACAAAAGGGCATACATGGAATGTACTCACTAATATGTGGGTATTGAGCAAAAAATACATAATACCCAAGATACAGACCACAGAACTCAAAAAAGTTAGACAAGCAAAAGTGCACAAGTGAAGGCACCTCAGTCCCAATTGGGAAGGAGAAGAAATGAATTACAAGTGGGGAGTAGGGATGGGACACATAAGGGAATGTGGACGGCGGTGGGGGGAGTCAGGGAAGAGGAGAACCTGTCATGGTATTGGGAAAAGGAAAAGCACTGCAGGACTGAGGGCCAGCAGAAAGAATGGAAACAGGCAACCTTGGAAGACAGAAGGTTGTGGAGACTCTCCAGAATATACCAGAAACCTGGAAGTTGAGAGACACTCAGAACTCAAAGGAAGGGACCTTTGAGGAAATGCCTGACAATAGGGAGAGTGAACATATAAAATTCTTTTCCAGCAAAGAAAGATAGAGCATCAAATGGGGGGGTTGGCCATCCCATAGCCACAATACTGACCTGTAATTATTCCTGTCTGAAAGGACTGCAGGGATGGAAATGCAGCTGAGCTTGAGGAAAAGAAAGTCCAGGGACAGGCCCACAGTGGAATTTAGCTCAAGAGGAGGGCCTAAGGTCTGACACTATTACTGAGGCAATGGAGTATACCCTATAAAGGACTTATCATGAATGCCCTCTGAAGGATCCAACAAGCAGCAAAAAAGGGTCAAATACAGACATTTTAACCCAAATAATAGACAGAAATAGCTGACCCCTGTCCGGAATTAGGGAAGGCTGAAAGAAACTAAGGAGGGAGAACCTGTAGGCGGACCAGCATTCTCAATTAATCTGGTAGTCTGAGATCTCTCAAACACTGAACCACCAAAAAGTCATCATATAATAGCTGATATGAGTCTCCCAACACACATACAGTAGAGGACTCCTATGTTTGTGATCATTCAGAGATGATGCAAATAACCGTCAAAAGTCAGGCCTCAGGGAGTTTAGAGGTCTTGTGGAGTGGCAGATATGGACATCCATGTGAAAACTTCAGGGAGGGAAAGAGGTAACCATGGTAGAAAAGTCTGATAGTTGATGGGTTTTGGGGATATAGTATGGTGTGTAAAAATTAAAAAAAAAAAATTAAAAAAATTACTTAGAATTCTACAGAAAGGAATTGAGCTGATTTAGTAAATTGGTGTGATAAATTTTCAAGTCTATGGCCTCACTAATTCTATAAATCTGACTAAATTTTGATCCCCAGCCAAGATGTTAAACCCGTTGAGAGAATTCCATCCTATTGTTAAAGTATATCACATGACTTTCCCTAAAATAGCAAGTTTGAGGTAAATCTTGGTTCTCTTTCACTGTTGAAGAGTTGAGTATCTTTGCATAGAGATCTTACAGGGATGCCTCAGAATTCATCAGATTCAACACAAAAATGACTTAGAAGTCGTTACCTTGAAAATGGGTTTCTATTGTACATAAAACAGTAGGTAAGTCAACATGTTAGTGAAGCAATTGACAGTTGTATATATTTGCAACACCTATGAAGTATGACAATAACCAATACATCAAGGTATCACAATAGGAGCCATAAGTGGTACTTAAATGTCAGTAGTATCCAAGAAGACTTTGATTAGACTTAATTTTATTTTCCATACTTCAAAATTGAGCATAGTTTTGGGTCTATCATTTGGTTTCTCAGAAAAAAAGTAAAAGTTCGGTAGTGCCTTCTAAAGTTCAACCATTTAATCCTCCTTATTTGCATCTATGATTATCCCGTGCAAGTCCCTAGACTTGACCCACTCACACATTTTCATTTTGACAAATTCACTGTTCTGTTTCTTAAAGGATGCCTTTCTTTGCATCACCCTGGATTTCTTTTATTTCTTTTACTGAAGATTGGTAAACATAAATGAGCCTAAAAATTCCAGGAGAAATACATATAGCTTGCAAGTTCAACACATACCAACATACAGTAATAACACACAAAAGTAATATTCCTTTTGGGTGAAAATTCACTTATTTCAATTAAATCCCATTAATTACTTAATGAGAAGTAAATCAGGGGAAAACGTCCATTCACAATAAACTTAAATATTATAAAGTATCTTTGTCCAAACTCTAACCGAGTGGTGAAAAACCTACATGAATAAGAAGTATTTAAGGTAATTAATGTCAATATTGTATAATGAAAATATACCCACATACCCATAAATCTGTAAGATTAATAAAGGAAAAAGGTTATCCTAAAATATTATTTTAATTTTATCATTTTTCACCCTGATCAAATTTAAAAAACACTTTTGATGTTACTAGCAAAAAAAAAAAAAATTACACAAGGCACTGATATGACCACCAAAGTCTTAGGCAAACAAGAGAACACGAATGCACATGAAAAACTAGTTGAGGCCTGAACCCTACACAAAGAAATATTTGCACCAGCATGCTAAAGAAATGTACGCAAGTGTATGTAAAACAAGTGTGTTCATTGGATGCAGGAGAATTATGGCATCCATTTTCTTATAAACTGCTTCTCTCTGGATATTTTTTGTATAAATAAAACAGTTAATGTATAGCATTATATACAGTAGTATGTATGGGTTTCTGCTATTTCATTGTTGCCCTACACTTGTCCCACTTCTCTCCTGACTTGTGCAAGGTTATTTATCATTTCTATCATCTTAGATATATATACCTTATCTTCAGACTGTTGTTTCGTTGTGTAGAACAAGATTGGTGAAGAAAAAATGGCTAAAAGGGTAACTATAATGTGTAATATTTCTCCTCTATTGTTGATATAATTGAAGTGTTTCCTTGGTATTGTAGTCTACTATGGAATCTCTTTTCTGGGCCAACAGAGTATTCATTTAAAAGTCAGGCATTTCTGTTTGTGGCTATTGTGAAGGGGGTCATTTCCCTAATTTCTTTCTCAGCCTGCTTATCCTTTGAGTATAGGAAGGCCACTGATTTGCTTGAGTTGATTTTATAACCTGCCACTTTGCTGAAGTTGTTTATCAGCTGTAGAAGCTCTCTAGTGGAGTTCTTTGGGTCACTTAGGTAGACGATCATGTCGTCTGCAAATAATGATAGTTTGACTTCTTCCTTTCCAATTTGTATCCCTTTGACCTCCTTATGTTGTCAAATTGCCCGAGCTAGTACCTCAAGTACAATATTGAAAAGATAAGGAGAAAGGGGGCAGCCTTGTCTGGTCCCTGATTTCAGTGGGATTGCTTCAAGTTTCTCTCCATTTAGTTTGATGCTGGCTACCGGTTTGCTGTATATTGCTTTTACTATGTTTAGGTATGGGCCTTGAATTCCTGTTCTCTCCAAGACTTTAAGCATGAAGGGATGCTGAATTTTGTCAAATGCTTTTTCAGCATCCAATGAAATGACCATGTGGTTTTGTTCTTTGAGTTTGTTTATGTAGTGGATTGTATTGATGGATTTCCGTATATTGAACCAACCCTGCATTCCCAGGATAAAGCCTACCAAACATGTGAAAGATCTGTATGACAAGAACTTCAAGACTCTGAAGAAGGAAATGGAAGAAGACCTCAAAAAATGGGAAAACCTCCCATGCTCATGGATCGGTAGAATCAATATAGTTAAAATGACCATTTTGCCTAAAGCACTATACAGATTCAATGCAATACCTATCAAAATCACAATTCAATTCTTCACAGAGTTAGAAAGAGCAATTATCAAATTCATCTGGAACAACAAAAAACCCAGGATAGCTAAAACTATTCTCAGCAACAAAAGGAAATCTGGGGGAATCAGTATCCCTGACCTCAAGCAATACTACAGAGCAATAGTATTAAAAAACTGCATGGTAATGGTACAGTGACAGGCAGGAGGATTAATGGAACAGGATTGAAGATCCAGAAATGAACCCACACACCTATGGCCACTTGATCCTCGACAAAGAGGCTGAAAACATCCAATGGAAAAAAGATAGCCTTTTCAACAAATGGTGCTGGTTCAACTGGAGGTCAGCATGCATAAGAATGCGAATTGATCAATCATTGTCTCCTTGTACTAAGCTCAAATCCAAATGGATCAAGGACCTCCACATAAAGCCAGACACTCTGAAGCTAATAGAAAAGAGACTGGGGAAGACCCTTGAGGACATCGGTACAGGGAGAAAGTTTCTGAACAGAACACCAATAGCTTATGCTCTAAGAGCAAGAATTGACAAATGGGACCTCATAAGGTTACAGAGTTTCTGTAAGGCAAAGGACACCATCAAGAGGACAAATCGGCAACCAACCAATTGGGAAAAGATCTTCAGCAATCCTACATCAGATAGAGGGCTAATATCCAATATATATAAAGAACTCAAGAAGCTAGACTCCAGAAAACCAAACAACCCTATTAAAAAATTGGGTACAGGGTTAAACAAAGAATTCTCACCTGAAGAACTTCGGATGGCGGAGAAGCATCTTAAAAAATGCTCAACTTCATTAGTCATTAGGGAAATGCAAATCAAAACTACCCTAAGATTTCATCTTACACCAGTCAGAATGGCTAAGATTAAAAATTCAGGAGACACCAGGTGTTGGAGAGGGTGTGGAGAAAGAGGAACACTCCTCCACTGCTGGTGGGGTTGCAAATTGGTACAACCACTCTGGAAATCAGTCTGGCGCTTACTCCGAAAACTGGACACCTTACTTCCAGAAGATCCTGCTATACCACTCCTGGGCATATACCCAGAAGACTCCCCACCATGTAATAAGGATACATATTCTACTATGTTCATAGCAGCCCTATTTGTAATTGCCAGATACTGGAAAGAACCCAGGTATCCTTCAACAGAAGAGTGGATGCAAAAAATGTGGTATATCTACACAATGGAGTACTATTCAGCCATTAGAAACAATGAATTCATGAAATTCTTAGGCAAATGGATGGAGCTAGAGAATATCATACTAAGTGAGGTAACCCAGACTCAAAAGGTGAATCATAGTATGCACTCACTAATAAGTGGATATTAACCTAGAAAACTGGAATTCCCAAAACATAATCCACACATCAAATGAGGTACAAGAAGAAAGGAGGAGTGGCCCCTGGTTCTGGAAAGGCTCAGTGAAACAGTATTCAGCAAAACCAGAACGGGGAAGTGGGAAAGGGTGGGTGGGAGGACAGGGGAAGAGAAGGGGGTTTGCGGGACTTTCGGGGAGTGGGGGGGCTAGAAAAGGGGAAATCATTTGAAATGTAAATAAATTATATCGAATAATAAAAAAAAAAAAGGCAGGCATTTCGAAACGATCTCAGGACAAGAAAAAAGGAAGGACTCAAAAACACCTATGGAGAAAAATTCTTATTGTTCAACAGTTGTTAAAAGAATACAATTTTAAAGCCAAAAGACAGAAGGAAAAGAAATCCACTTGCAATTTGTCAGTTAGGGCTTAAGCCTTTGAATATTGACATCACAGTGACCTGTCTGTCACCATGACTACTAAAGAATCCTTAGTGGTGAATTCATTTTTTCTAATGGCTGAATAGTACTCCATTGTGTAAAAATAACACATTTTTTGTATCCATTCCTCTGATGAAGAACTCCTGGGTTATTTCCAGCTTCTGGCTACTACAAATAGGGCTGCTATGAACATAGTGGAGCATGTGTCTTTATTGCATGCTGAAGTATCTTCTGAATATATGCTCAGGAGTGGTATAACCGGGTTCTCAGGAAGTGACATGCCCAGTTTTCTGAGGAACCGGCAGACTGATTTCCAAAGGGGTTTCACCATCTTGCAATCCCACCAGCAGCGGAGGAGTGTTCCTCTTTCTCCACATCCTCACCAACACCAGCTGTCTCCTGAGTTTTTCACCTTAGACATTCTGACTGGTGTGAGGTGAAATCTCAGGGTTGTTTTGATTTGCATATACACAATTAGAAACAATGGATTCATGAAATTCTTACACAAATGGATGGAGCTGGAGAACAACATACTAAGTGAGGTAACCCAATCTCAAAAGATTAATCATGGTATGAACTCACTGATTAGAGGATGTTAGCCTAGAAACTTTGAATACCCAAGACATAATCCATATATTGAATGATGTACAAAAGAATGGAGGAGTGGGCCCTGGTTTTGGAAAGATTCAGTGTCTGAGTATAGGGGAATTCCAGGACAGGGAAGCAGGAAGGTGTAGTTGGAGGAACAGGGGTATGGGAGAGGGCTTATGGGACTTGTGGGGAGTGGGGACCCAGAAAAGGGGAAATCATTTGAAATGTAAATAAAAAATATATCAATTAAAAAAATTCTTAGTATTAAGTGGTTGACTTAACAACTTCAGTTTGGTGTATTCAGTTTGGTGCCTAGAAGGAAAGAAATTATTTCAAATCCATTGATTGGTTCTCGAGTCCAGGCTCCACTCTAAAGATATGTATGTAATAATTAATTTGATTCTTATGATAGTCTAATGGAATCAGGAAGTGTTCTATCTTGACTCTCCAGATCTAGAAAACTAGATTTAAACATGGCAGTGGCATCACGGAAAGTTACTCAGTACCAATATTCAGTACCAATTCCCTAAAGAAAAAAAGTTAAGTAAGGAGAACTATGCTTTGAGCTTCCAGGAGAATGCTTTCTATAAATCTCCCAAACATACCTATCCCAAACATGAGAGAGGAGTATATTCTAGACAATCTAATTGTATTACCCACTATGAATAACAGACTATTTTGTCAACTGATTAATTATCAACCAAAAACCTATAAATGCTTGTGATTTCAGAAAACTGTTATTTTTTCCTAGATATGTTGCATTTAAAAAGTTTAAAAAGTTTAATGTTCATTCACAAAGAAAGGAATCATTTTCCAAATATGTTCATTTGCTTTAAATATTTATTATCATGAAATTTAATTGGTATTTTCGTAAAATTGTTTACATTACTGTTTGATATGTAGGATGATAATTGAGACTACTGTGATCCTGACACATCTAATCTCCTGGCTCTTAAATGCTTTCTAAATAAAAGCTGTTGTCTATCTACATATTCTTTGACATTTATATCATATGTGTTCGACAGTATGATATTCACATATTCACTTAATATATGCTTTTGTATTCAAATGCATGAGCAGTGTAAAGAACCACTGAAAGGGTAGCTATCAATCTGTAATGATCTATTATCCATCTTGCCCTACATTCTATCTCTCACCTATATAACATTTATATATATGATTGTGAAAATATGTGATTTCTAACAAAGACTAATGCTTCAACAACTGTTAGAAAATAAATGAAGCCACAAAGTGTAAGGGAAATAAATATTTGTCTTTTAGTCATTTGTTATGATCTTTATGATATTGACTCCACAGTGTATCTTTATCCATTTTCCTGACTGCTACAGAATAATCGACCTTCATTTCTCCTTAGGTGTGAGTCCTTTTATTCTTGTCCTGAAATAATTAAGAGACACCTGACATTTAAATAATGGACAGAAAGTATAACTCCCAAGATGAATAAGGTATGTTATTGATGTCTGTTCTCCAGACCTCTTACGAACTAATGAGAACATATCTTAAATTATTAACAGGATAATATCAGTATCAACTTCACACCTTCTAGAATAATTTGAAGGCTATGATGATGGGCAATGGAAGTTATATGTGTTGTAGTCCCAGAAAACACCTCCATGGTCTTAAGATAGAATGCAAGCTTGTATTCTGCTTCATTCAATCACAGCATTTTTCTCTAGTATGTGCAGAATCACCAACTAGGAAGTAATCAGGATCAGCAAGTTTCCCTAATTAGTACCTGCTAATAGTAGGGATCATAGCTGCTTCTTTATCCTTCATATGAATTTTGAAACTATGAGATGAAGAGGTTTACATGGGTTGCAGTTTCTGTACAAGGATCATAATCAGGGATTCCCCTCTCTGTTTTTTACAGTCTCTAGGGAAAACACAAGCAAGAGGACACCTTGCTTCTCTTATTTTAAGTATTTTGAGAACAGGTCTCACTGTATAGTCCACATATCCCTCAAATTTTCAGTAGTCATAACTCAGCTTTAAGGATGCTACTAATCCTGTCACGTATTTGCACATCTCCCTGTTTTTCAAGAGTATTGTTTCTATTTACTTTATTCAAATAGCAGGATTGCATCTTTTTTTTTATTTTTTTATTTGATATGTTTTTTATTTACATCTCAAATGATTTCCTCTTCTCTGGTCCCCCACTCACCAAGTTCTACCAACCACCCCTTCCCAATTCCCCGTTCTGGTTTTGCTGAATACTGCTTCACTGAGTCTTTCCAGAACAAGGGGCCACTCCTCCATTCTTGTTGTAGCTCATTTGATGTGTGGGTTATGTTTTGGGTATTCCAGTTTTCTAGGTTAAAATTCACTTATTAGTAAACTCTCCTAGGTTTTTTGTTATTCCAGATGAATTTGATAATTGCTCTTTCTAACTCTGTGAAGAATTGAGTTTGGATTTTGATGGGTATTGCATTGAATCTGTATATTGCTTTTGGCAAAATGGCCATTTTAACTATATTGATTCTACCGACCCATGAGCATGGGAGTTTTTCCCATTTTTTGAGGTCTTCTTCCATTTCCTTCTTCAGAGTCTTGAAGTTCTTGACATACAGATCTTTCATATGTTTGGTAAGAGTTACCCCAAGATACTTTATACTGTTTGTGGCTATTGTGAAGGGGGTCATTTCCCTAATTTCTTTCTCAGCCTGCTTATCCTTTGAGTAAATGAAGGCCACTGATTTGCTTGTGTAGATTTTATAACCTGCCACTTTGCTGAAGTTGTTTATCAGCTGTAGGAGCACTCTACAGGAGCTTTTTGGGTCACTAAGGTAGACTATCATGTCGTCTGCAAATAATGATAGTTTGACTTCTTCCTTTCCAATTTGTATCCCTTTGACCTCTTATGTTGTTGAATTGCCCGAGCTAGTACCTCAAGTACAATATTGAAAAGATAAGGAGAAAGGGGGCAGCCTTGTCTGCTCCCTAATTTTAGTGGTATTGCTTCAAGTTTCTCTCCATTTAGTTTGATGCTGGCTACCAGTTTGCTGTATATTGCTTTTACTATGTTTAGGTATGGGCCTTGAATTCCTGTTCTATCCAAGACTTTAAGCATGAAAGTATACTGAATTTTGTCAAATGCTTTTTCAGCATCCAATGAAATGACCATGTGGTTTTGTTCTTTGAGTTTGTTTATGTAGTGGATTGCATTGATGGATTTCCGTATATTGAACTAACACTGCATTCCCGGGATAAAGCCTACTTGATCATGGTGGATGATCGTTTTGATGTGTTCTTGGATTCAGTTGGCAAGAATTTTATTGAGTATTTTTGCATCGATGTTCATAAGGGAAATTGGTCTTAACTTCTCTTTGTTGGATCTTTGTGTGGCTTTGGTATCATAGTAATTGTGGCTTCATAGAAGGAATTGGGTAGTGCTCCTTCTGTTTCTATTTTGTAGAATACTTTGAAGTGTATTGGTGTTAACTCTTCTTTGAAGGTCTGATAGAATTCTGCACTTAAACCATCTGGTCCTGTGCTTTTTTTGGTTGGAAGACTTTCTATGACTCCTTCTATTTCTTTAGGCATTATGGGACTGTTTAGATGGTCTAGTTGGTCCTGATTTAATTTTGGTATTTGGTATCTGTCAAGGAAATTGTCCATTTCCTCCAGATTCTCCAGTTGTATTGAGTACAGTCTCTTGTAGTAGGATCTGATGATTTTTTGGGTTTCCTCAGTTTCCGTTGTTATATCTCCCTTTTCATTTCTAAATTTGTTTATTTGGATACTTTCTCTGTGACCTTTGGTCAGTCTGGCTAAGGGTTTATCTATCTTATTGATTTTCTCAAAGAACCAGCTCCTGGCTTGTTGATTTTTTGTATGGTTCTCTTTGTTTCTAAATGATTGATTTCGGCCCTGAGTTTGAAGATTTCCTGTCTTCTACTCCTCCTGGGTGAAATAGCTTCTTTTTGTTCCAGGGCTTTCAGGTGTGTCATTAAGCTGGTAATGTATGCTCTCTCCATTTTCTTTTTGGAGGCACTCAGGGCTATGAGTTTTCCACTTAGCACTGCTTTCATTGTGTCCCATAGATTTGGGTATGTTGTGTTTTAATTTTCATTGTGTTCTAAAAAGTCTTTAAATTCTTTCTTTATTTCTTCCTTGACCAAAGTATCATTGAGTAGAATATTGTTCAGTTTCCAGGTGTTTGTGGGTTTTCTGTTGTTTTTGTTGCTATTGAAGACCACTTTTACTCCATAGTGATCTGATAGGAGGCATGGGATTAGTTTGATCTTCTTATATTTGTTGAGGTCTGTCTAGTGACCAATTATATGGTCGATTTTGGAGAAGGTACCATGAGGTGCAGAGAAAAAGGTATATTCTTTTGTTTTAGGATAGAAAGTTCCATATATATCTGTTAAATCTAATTGGTCCAAAGCTTCAATTAGTTTCATTGTGTCCCTGTTTAGTTTCTGTTTTCCTGATTGGTCCATTGAGGAAAGTGCAGTGTTGAAGTCACCCACAATTATTGTGTTAGGTGCAATGTGTGCTTTGAGTTTTAATAAAGTTTCTTTTACGAAAGATGGTGCCCTTGCATTTGGAGGATAGATGTTCAGGATTGAGAGTTCTTCTTGTTGTATTTTTCCTTTGACCAGCAAGAAGTGTCCCTCAGAGTCTCTTTTGATGAATTTGGGTTGAAAGTCAATTTTATCTGATATTAAAATGGCTACTCCAGGTTGTTTCCTGAGACCAATTGCTTGTAAAATTGTCTTCCAGCCTTATACTCTAAGGTAGTGTTTGTCTTTGAATCTAAGGTGTGTTTCCTGTAAGCAGCAAAATATAGGGTCCTGTTTACGTATCCAGTCCGTTAGTCTGTGTCTTTTTATTGGGGCATTCAGTCCATTGATGTTAAGAGATATTAATGAATAGTGATTGTTACTTCCTATCATTTTTGACGTTATTTTTTAAATTTGAATGCTTAACTTATTTTGGGTTTGATGAAAGATTACTATCTTGCTTTTTCCAGGGTGAAGTTTCCCTCCTTGTATTGGTGTTTTCTTCTTATTATCTATTGTGGGGCTGGGTTTGTGGATAGATATTGGGTAAACTTGGTTTTGTCATGGAATATCTTAGTTTCTCCATCTACGGTGATTGAGAGTTTTGCTGGATATAGTAGTTTTGGTTGGCATTTGTGTTCTCTTAGAGTCTGCATGAGATCTGCCCAGGAACTTCTAGCCTTCATAGTCTCAGGTGAAAGTCTACTGTGATTCTGATAGGTCTTCCTTTATATGTTACTTGGCCTTTTTCTCTTACTGCCTTTAATATTCTTTCTTTGTTTAGAACATTTGGTGTTTTGAGTATTATGTGACGGGAAGTATTTCTGTTCTGGTCCAGTCTGTTTGGAGTTCATTAGGCTTCTTGTATATTCATGGGCATCTCTCTCTTTAGGTTAGGGAAGTTTTCTTCCACAATTTTATTGAAGATATTTGCTGGCCCTTTAAGTTGTAAATCTTCACTCTCATCTATGCCTATAATCCTTATGTTTGGTCTTCTCATTGTGTCCTGGATTTCCTGGATATTTTGAGTTACAAGCTTTTTGCTTTTTGCATTTTCTTTAACTGTTGAGTCCATGCTTTCTATGGAATCTTCAGCATCTGAGATTCTTTCTTCTATCTGTTGTATTCTGTTGTTGATATTTGCATCTCTGTCCCCTGATTGCTTCCCAAGGCTTTCTATCTCTAAAGTTGTCTCCCTTTGAGTTTTCTTAGTTGTTTCTACTTCTGATTTTAGATCCTGGATGGTTTTGCTTAGCTCCTTCACTTGCTTGTTTGTGCTTTCCTGTAATTCTTTAAGAGATTTTTGGGTTTCCTCTTTCATGACCTCAGCCTGTTTACCAAAGTTCTCCTGTATTTCTTTAAGTGTGTTTTGCGTTTCCTCGTTGTTGGCTTTTGTATTTTCCTGGATTTCTTTCAATGATTTTTGTGTTTCCTTTGCAAGAGTTTCTAACTTTTGATCCATTTTCTCCTGAAATTTTTTAAGTATGTCCTTCATGTGTTCCTGTACGAGCATCATGACCAGTGATTTTGAATCCAAATCTTGTTTTACTGGTGTGATGGGGTATCCAGGACATGTTGGTAGAGGAGAATTGGGTTCAGATATTGCCATATTGTATTGATTTCTGTTAGTGACATTCCTGCCTTTGCCTTTTGCCATCTAGTTCTCACTGGTGTTAGTTTATCTTGCCAATGCTGGACTCACCAGAGCAAGCTGCCCCTTCCCAGTTGGCCTCTGGTGCACAGCTTACCTCCTGCACTGCCTGTAGACAGGGTGCTGCTGCCCAGGCTCTTCAGATCCCAAGCAGGCACCTGAAGGCTTCCGCTGGGGTCCGCTGGAATCACCGGAGCACACCGACTTCTCCCAGCTGGCCGCCCGGAAGCCCCTCTAGCCTCTTGCAGGACCTGGGGATGTGGTGCCGCCGCCCAGGCTGATCTGGATCTGGAAGCTGAGAGAGTTGAGCTGAGGGCTCCCGCCTGAGGCCTTGCCCCAGATTGTGTCTGTGGATCAGATGGAGCCCATATGCACCCCCAGGAAGCGCCAATGGTGTATGCTGCCTGGACCTCCCATGTGTTCTGATCGCTCCACTGGGCAGCCAACCCCCAACCAGGCTGGTGCACACAAGGTAAGCCTGGCCGCTCTGGCCCTGAGTCCAGGCAAAAAGCCTGGGAGGCCAAGGTCCAAGCAAAGTTCCCCTAGGGCTATGACTGTTAATTGGGTCTGCCAGGTGACCAGGATGGCGGGCATGCGTGCTTGACTCCCGGAAAGCGCTGGGAGATTCTGCTGTGCTAACAACCTCCTGTACTGGTTGACATACAGATGGCCCACCAAGCCGCCCTGTTCTTGGGATCAGTCCAGGGCCTGTTGGGGTCCAGACCCCCGCTTTGTTAGCCTCTGGCTATGCTTGTTAGCCGTCTCTGCCCTCCCGAGCACTCTGGGTCCTGTAGGCAAAATGGCAGCGTGCGCGCTGGCAAGGGCAAAAAAAACCTCCTGGCTGGGTTGACACCCCAATGGTCCCCCGAATAGCCCAGGGCCTGGGTGCAAGCCAAAGCCCGTCGGGCTCAGACCCCCGCGGTGTTGGACTTGGATTATGTTTGTGTACCTCAGTCTGTCTGATCTGTCTGGAGTCCAAAACCAAGATTCAGGTGAGCCTCTCCTGACTGGCGGGAGGCCGAGTTCTGAAGTGGTTTCCATGTATCGAAAGGCGCAGCAAAACCACAGCTACTTTTAGCCTGGCTGGTCAGCGAAGGTCAGTGGTTGTGGGCGCAGGGCCTAACTGGACCCTGTGTCGCCTTGGTTCCACTGCTGATGGCCCTTCAGCTGGACCAGCAACTGCTGCACTGCCGCCGCCGCCGCCGCCGCCGCCGCCGACATGATCAACCATCTTTACTGCATTTTTATTCATAATAGTCAGAAACTGTAAACAGAATAGATGACCCTCAACTGAAAAATGGATTTAGAAATTTGGTACAATTACCCAATGAAATAATTTAAAAACAATAACATACTTAAATTTGTATGCAAATGAATGGAACTCAAAAAGATTATACTGAGTGACTTAGTTCAGATACAGAAAGACAAACATGCTATGTAATCTCATATAAGTGCACAGTAGCTGTTAAGGAAAGGACACTCATGCTTCAGAACTCAGATCTAGGAACCCTACGTAAAACTCTCTGCAGTCCATAGAAATGACACTAGCAGCATCTTTTTGTAATTGCAGATATGGATCCTGAACTGCCCATCTTCTGTTACCAGGCAAGACTCCTAGCAATTTATTTATGGAACAGACTCCCAGTCAAAAAGCCTTTGTCCTACAATTTTTCCTGCCTACAAAATGTGCTCAGATAATGGAGGCCCAGACATTTGGATATAGTACAATTTAAGGTCCATGACACAAGAGGAAAACCATGTCTGGCACTATTTTAAATGGCCATGATCCAGGGGAATTTAGCACAGAAACATAGTGAAGAATCAAATATAGCTATGAAAAAGAGTCAATTAAATGATGACAGGATACCTCATTCTCAATTGAGAGGGAGAAGAAAGCAATTCCAAGTTAGAAGAATGGGAGAAACCTGGGAGGGAGAGTAGACTGGGTTGAGGAGAGAGGGTCCGATGCAGGAAGTGGAACCTGATCTGACACTGAGGAAGGTAAAATGACTGAAGCGCTGAGGTCCAGCAAAAAGAATGGAAACAGGCAACTTAGGGAGGTATGAGGTTGTGGGAATCCTCCAGAATCTACAAGAGATATGGGAGGTGAAAAACTCACAGAAATAAAAGATAGGAACCTTAGATGATAAGTTTGACAGTATGAAGAGGGAACTTATAGAATTTATCTCCAGGAAGAAGACAGGGTTTCAAATGAGGGAGTTGGGGGCCATCCCCCATTCATATATTTTGATCCAAAATTGTTTCTTTCTCAAAGAATTACAGAGAGGAAAATGTAGAAGGGTCATAGAAATAGAAGTTCCAATGACAGGTTCAAAGTGGGATTCAGTACAAAAAGATGTCTCAAGGAATGACACTGTTACTGAATGCTCCCAAAATGGACCTAGCATGACAGAATTCTAGAAAACCCAACAAACAACTGAAGGTGTCAGAATTAGATATTCGAAACAAATCAATTTACAGAAGCAGCTACCCCTACTGTTGAATTAGGGAAGGCTAAATCAAGCTTTGCTGACCCTGTAAGAGAACCAGCAATCTCAATTATTCTGAACCCAGAGTATCTCTCAAACACTGGACTTCCAAGCAGGCAATATACATTAGCTGATATGAGGCCACTAGCACACAAAGAATATAGGACTGTGTGGCCAGTATTCATTCAGAGACAATGCATGTAACCCTCAATTAAATGGAGACCCCAGGGAGTTTAGAAGTCAGGCAGGGTGGGTGTGTAGGGACATCTATATCGCGACAGTGCAAGGGAAGCAGATATTCGATGTGGAGCAGTCAGATGATGGACAGGTTTTGGCGGGGTGTTATATAAAATATGAAGTGTATAACAATAATTAATTAAAATATGTATAAAATAAAGAAAATATTAATGTATTGATTTATATTATAGAATAGAATAGAATATCTAAATTCTATAAAGAATGAAATAATGATCTATTTCAGGATCAAGATATACTGCTCTTGAGCATGTACACAAAGGACATTTCATTGTACCAAAAGCTTAACAATATTCATTGTGAATTTATTCATAATATGTGGAAACTGCAAATACCACATATATCACTCAACTCATTAGTGGACCAAAAAAAAAAAAATGGTACATTTACAACATGAAGTACTACTCAGTGGTTAAAATTGATAACAAGTAATTTATAGGCAAATTATTAGAATTAGAAAAGATTATTCTGAGTAGGAAACCCAGACCTAGAAAAGAAAACATACTATACATTCACATCTAAGTAGATATTAGGTTGTAAGTAAATGGTAATCAACCTAAAATCCATACATCCAGAGTGGTTAGCTAGGTAAGGATAAGATGTATACCTCTTTAGTTCTGGGTAAATGACTCAGAATAAGCTTTTCAAATTCTAATCATTTGTCCTTGAATTACTTGTTATAATTTTTAACAACTGAGTAATACTCCATTGTGTAAATGTACCACATTTTTTCCAGTAATCATCTGAGTGATATATATGGTGTTTGCAGTTCCTGTGTATTATGAATTAATTCACAATGAACATATTTAAGTTGTATCCTTGTGGTACAATCAAGTGTCTTTTGGGTACATATTCTGAAAGCCTGAGTTCATCTTACCCTTTCAACTGACAAATGAAGTATATTTACTTCTTTGGAGGCATATTGAGATCCAGAGTTAGTGTGTTTTTGAAGAGGTTCTTGATGTATGAGACGCCTCAGGAGAATATTCTATTATAATGAACATTGTCAGTAAGACTGGGTAAGTTTTAATGAAGTAAGTCATGATAGAGCCCACAGTGACTGTTCTGATGGAGATCCTATTGATGGCTACCTTTGTTGTTACTGCTTGAAAATCTAATAATTTTCATCGTTCGTACTCATGCATATAGCCAAATGGAGGTAAACATTTTTTTGCTGCCACTAGAGATTTGAATATTGTTCAAGATCCTACCTGTCACATGATTTTTTGTTCATGTAGCTAATGCTTGAATGCAACCTCAATATTGAATATCTTACGTTCATTGATAACTGTTATCCCTCCTGTAAGGAGAGGAAGAAGCTGTATTGATTCTAATGCTGAATGTTGTGATCAGCAATCATGAGCACATCCATTATCCCTATTGCTGATGGAGACCCTGGTTATGGCTATAATTGGTGTTGGTGCTTGAGACTCTGATAAACTCCAGTGCCAATAATTATGCCCACAGTCATATTGAGGTACAGGTTCTGAGCTGGTAATGGAGATCAGATTGACACCTGAGATATATCTGAAAGAGGATACTAAATTGATGTTCCTTATGCATGCATGTAGTCCCAGATATCAATTTGTAATGATCTTTGATGCCTTAACCCAACCTATAAGAAGACGCTAATCTGATGTTACTGCAGCATGTTGTAAACAGCAGTCATGATGGAATCCATTATTCCTATTGCTGATGGAGACCGAAATTATGGCCGTTTTCTGTGTTACTGTTTGAGAATCTGAAGAATTGGAAAGTCCATACTGATGCTCAAAGACATATTGAGATAAGTGCTCTTATCTGGGAATAAAGTTCAGATGGATATCTGAAACCCTACCTGCGAAAAAATTTTGTTGATGTTCCTGATGCATGCAGGTAGCACCACATACTGACCATGTAATATACTTTGGTGGTCATGATCCTACCTGAATTTGAAGCTATGTTGATGTCAGTGCTGCATGCTGTGACGAGCAAATCATGATGGAGAATATTATTCCTACTCCTAATGGACATATACACATATATACATATACATATATATATACATATACATATATACACATATGCACATACATACATATACACATATACATATATACACATATACACATACATACATATATATATAACATATTATATATATGTGTGTGTGTATATGTATATACATACATATGCTGATAGTGTGCCTTATATGTGTCACTGCTGTAAGGAATTGAAATTCACTTTGATTTTGATAGTAAACAATACTAAAATGATTGGTTTCTTTTTGAAAGTCCATATATTTGTTCCAAATCTGATGTGTAAAGAAAACAATTAAAACAGTTTTGTGATTTTATTCATATTATGGACAGAATTATTATTCTCATAAGCGGTTATTGTCATTATTTCCAGTAATAGGTAGATGTTTTTCATGGAAGAGCATCTAATATCAGACATAATGGAAGTAGAGGATGATGTTTAATCAATTCTTCTGAATTTTGTTTCTTTTTTTTTTTTTTTTAGGTATATACAAAGTGTTTTATTCTGCAGAAGTCCTGCATGCTGGGGTCTCCCCATTAGCAAGATAGAGAGAAAACCAAGTGAGCTTGCAGTCCTGATTTAAAGCACATTAGAGAATTCCAGGATAGGTGACTTCTATGTTAATCTGTTGGGTCCATCTCTACAGACATTCCATTACCAGAGTATGGGGGCTGGAAACTTGCTGGGGAGGTCTGGATACTGTTGCTGAGGAAGTAGCTGAGGAAGTCTGGAAACTGCTTGTCCTTGTCTCAGGCCAGGTGTGAGCTTTCTGAGGCCTGGACTTTTCTGGAATTGCCCAGTTCTTGGAAACAGAGGTTTAGGCCTAGTCTCCTTAACTGTCCATTTGAAGCCTGTCATCGAATCAGCCTGGCCTTCTCAGTACTAATCCCTGTGAAAGAGTAGTCATAAAAGCAAAGTGGGCTACAAGAGCCAAGGAAACATGCCTCTATTTCTCTCTTGTTACCCAAGACCCAGTGCTTCTTCCCACATTGCCATGGAAACCAATGAGTAACCCCAATCATAGCACCCAGCATTTGTCACGGGGCCACAAAGGCGGTACATGTGCAAGACAGGCCACCTACTTGGAGAAGTCTGCTTGATTTATCAGCCAGGACACACAGGTAGGGAAAGGGCCAGTCTGAACTCAGCAGTGAGCTAATACTCAGGGAAGAAAGGGCGGGTGTCCCTTGGGGCACAGACAGTTACACCAAAGGCAGCTAGTTGCAACCTCACAAACAGTGTTTAATTTGCTTCTTGCTTTCATTTTTGGGCTCTGGCCAGCATCATTTGGGAGAGTTTGCTGAAAGCAGAAGGAAAGCCTTGGCTTACTTTTTGTAAGTGTAATAATTTTATTAATGTAACTGGTTTTGAATTTTATAGTCCCTTAAGGCACGTAGGGTTCTTCTGGTTTTGCCCCCATTTTTATGAAGTTGATTTTTATGAATAAAGCCCCATGGCATATAAATAGGCCACTCCTTTCTTCATGAAGGCAGTATATAGCTGGGGTTTGCTACTAAATAGATTCCTTACATATGAAGTCTTCAAAAGTTTTTGGGTCTAAAGATATTTTGGGTTCGAAACTCTAATGTAAAGTTAGCATTTGGGGAAGTAGGATAGTTTAAAAGAACTATGCATATTAATAGAGTAATACCTAATTAACAAAACGACTTTCAAATAAGCCACTGTGCTAGTTGTCTAAGGAGCAATATCTTTAATTGCCCCTAGATAAACTACACAGAGAACCCACAGCAGGGTAACAGACAGCAATAAAATCTGTCAATAAAACAAATATTGCTCCACCTCTTTAGCTCTGCTAGCTTGTCAGAAGGCTGCGAGGCGAGTTTTAATGGAGAATTATTTAAAAGACACGGAGACACTCTGGGACCTATCTCTGCTTATGTGCGACATGGGGGAATAGCCTTTTAATCCTTCGAAGCTGACCATAAAGGAACGGAAAATATTTAGGTAAAAGTTGCCTTCTTTGAAGAGTTATGGGTCTACAAGAAGCTGGCTAGGGTTATCAGCCTTCAGATCAAACATTTCTTGTGCCTGTTTTTCATGTGAACACTGTGTACCAGCAAACTGTGATTACCATCTAATTAGGCCAGACTTTGCTGGAAGTTAGTAAACACTTTCATCATAGATGTATTCTTGGTCTCCTCTGTCATGTTTATTCTTATACAGTTTTTAATAGTAAATTCATCGAACTCTTAAATTACCTGTTAGTTTCTAAATCTTACTGGGTTGTGAGTAGATGGGAATAACTACGGTCATATCATGTATTGTGATCATGGGTGGGACCCCTAACCTATTTTAGTCACCGTTACTGAAGCCAGAGGGTAAAGACTAACACATTCAGGGTGGGGAGGATAGTGGTGGGGATTCTGGATTCTTAGTAACATGTATTTTCTTCTAGTGTCCCTTTGATAACAGCCCCTTGTTCTCATTATTATGTTGATTCTGTGTGTTTCCCTGGATTAGAGGTTACAGTGGGTTCTTCTCTCCTGGCCTGTAATATGTGACTCTGAGTACCTCCTTTCAGGCTGACAAATGGGTTCATGGACCAATTTGAATCTATTATTGAATACCCTACTTTAAGGATATTTGAGTTTTTATCTCTCATCTCTCATCTATCTTTTTTTTATTGTTATTTTTTTATTCGATCTAATTTATTTACATTTCAATTTTGTTTCTTATATGAATAAAAATTTTAGGTTTATATGATTAGATGGTTTCAGTTGACAAGAAAATGTAAGTACAAATGTTTCATGTGATAGAGACCTGTCTCTATATTGGCAAGTGGTGGTTCATGTGTATCCTATAGTAATTATTATATAATACACTCTTATATTTACTGTTATATGGTACATTAGATAGTGTGGAACAATCTTTATCTGAATTATACTTTTTCAAAAACATCACGCATTTGAAGTTTAGAAATGGTTATATATTATAGGATTTTTTTTATTAATTTCTTTTTTTATTCGATATAATTTATTTACATTTCAAATGATTTCCTCTTTTCTAGCCCCCCACTCCCCGAAAGTCCCTTAAGTCCCCTTCTCTTTCCCTGTCCTCCCACCCACCCCTTCCCACTTCCCTGTTCTGGTTTTGCCGAATACTGTTTCACTGAGTCTCTCCAGAACCAGGGGCCAGTCCTCATTTCTCCTTGTACCTAATTTGATGTGTGGATTATGTTTTGGGTATTCCAGTTTTCTAGGTTAATAACCACTTATTGGTGAGTGCATACCATGATTCAACTTTTGAGTCTGGGTTACCTCACTTAGTATGATGTTCTCTAGCTCCATCCATTTGCCTTAGAATTTCATGAATTCATTGTTTCTAATGGCTGAATAGTACTCCATTGTGTAGATATACCACATTTTTTGTATCCACTCTTCTGTTAGGGATACCTGGGTTCTTTCCAGCATCTGGCAATTATAAATAGGGCTGCTATGAACATAGTAGAGCATGTATCCTTATTACATGGTGGGGAATCCTCTGGGTATATGCCCAGGAGTGGTATAGCAGGATCTTCTAGAAGTGAGGTGCCCCGTTTTCGGAGGAACCGCCAGACTGATTTCCAGAGTGCTTGTACCAATTTGCAGCCCCAGCAGCAGTGGAGGAGTGTTCCTCTTTCTCCATACCCTCTCCAACACCTGCTGTCTCCTGAATTTTTAATCTTAGCCATTCTGAGTGGTGTAAGATGAAATCTCAGGGTTGTTTTGATTTGCATTTCCCTAATGACTAATGAAGTTGAGCATTTTTTAAGATGCTTCTCCGCCATCCGAAGTTCTTCAGGTGTGAATTATTTGTTTAACTTTGTACCACAATTTTTAATAGGGTTGTTCGGTTTTCTGGAGTCTAACTTCTTGAGTTCTTTATATATATTGGATATTAGCCCTCTATGTGATGTAGGATTGGTGAAGATCTTTTCCCAATTTGTTGGTTGCTGATTTGTCCTCTTGATGGTGTCATTTGCCTTACAGAATCTTTGTAATTTTATGAGGTCCCATTTGTCAATTCTGGCTCTTAGAGCATATGCTATTGGTGTTCTGTTCAGAAACTTTCTCCCTGTACCGATGTCCTCAAGGGTCTTCCCCCATTCCTTTTCTATTAGCTTCAGAGTGTCTGACTTTATGTGGAGGTCCTTGATCCATTTGGATTTGAGCTTAGTACAAGGAGAAAAGGATGGATCAATTCACATTCTTCTGCATGCTGCCCTCCAGTTGAACCAGCACCATTTGTTGAAAGGCTATCTTTTTTCCATTGGATGTTTTCAGCTTCTTTGTCAAGGATCAAGTGGCCATAGGTGTGTGGGTTCATTTCTGGATCTTCAATCCTGTTCCATTGATCCTCCTGCCTGTCACTGTACCAATACCATGCAGTTTTTAACACTATTGCTCTGTAGTATTGCTTGAGGTCAGGGATACTGATTCCCCCAGATTTTCTTTTGTTGCTGAGAATAGTTTTAGCTATCCTGGGTTTTTTGTTGTTCCAGATGAATTTGATAATTGCTAACTCTGTGAAGAATTGAGTTGGGATTTTGATGGGTATTGCATTGAATCTGTATATTGCTTTTGGTAAAATGGCCATTTTAACTATATTGATTCTACCGATCCATGAGCATGGGAGGTTTTCCCAGTTTTTGAGGTCTTCTTCCATTTCCTTCTTCAGAGTCTTGAAGTTCTTGTCATACAGATCTTTCACATGTTTGGTAAGAGTCAACCCAAGATACTTTATATTGTTTGTGGCTATTGTGAAGGGGGTCATTTCCCTAATTTCTTTCTCAGCCTGCTTATCCTTTGAGTATAGGAAGGCCACTGATTTGCTTGTGTTGATTTTATAACCTGGCACTTTGCTGAAGTTGTTTATCAGCTGTAGGAGCTCTCTAGTGGAGTTTTTTGGGTCACTTAGGTAGACTATCATGTCGTCTGCAAATAATGAAAGTTTGACTTTTTCCTTTCCAATTTGTATCCATTTGACCTCCTTATGTTGTCGAATTACCCAAGCTAGTACCTCAAGTACAGTATTGAAAAGATAAGGAGAAAGGGGGCAGCCTTGTCTGGTCCCTGATTTCAGTGGAATTGCTACAAGTTTCTCTCCATTTAGTTTGATGCTGGCTACCGGATTGCTGTTTATTGCTTTTACTATGTTTAGGTATAGGCCTTGAATTCCTGTTCTCTCCAAGACTTTAAGCATGAAAGAATGCTGAATTTTGTCAAATGCTTTTTCAGCATCCAATGAAATGACCATGTGGTTTTGTTCTTTGAGTTTGTTTATTTAGTGGATTGCATTGATGGATTTCTGTATATTGAACCAACACTGCATTCCTGGGATAACCAACTTGATCATGGTGGATGATCGTTTTGATGTGTTCTTGGATTCAGTTGGCAAGAATTTTATTGAGTATTTTTGCATCGATGTTCATAAGGGAAATTGGTCTGAAGTTCTCTTTCTTTGTTGGATCTTTGTGTGGCTTTGGTATCAGCGTAATTGTGGCTTCGTAGAAGGAATTGGGTAGTGTTCCTTCTGTTTCTATTTTGTGGAACAGTTTGAAGAGTATTGGTGTTACCTCTTCTTTGAAGGTCTGATAGAATTCTGCACTGAAACTATCTGGTCCTGTGCTTTTTTTGGTTGGAATACTTTCTATGACTCTTCTATTTCTTTAGACATTATGGGACTGTTTAGATGGTCTAGTTGGTCCTGATTTAATTTTGGTATTTGGTATCTGTCAAGGAAATTGTCCATTTCCTCCAGATTCTCCAGTGGTGTTGAGTACAGGCTCTTGTAGTAGGATCTGATGATTTTTTGGATTTCCTCAGTTTCCGTTGTTATATCTCCCTTTTCATTTCTAAGTTTGTTAATTTGGATACTTTCTCTGTGCCCTTTGGTCAGTCTGGCTAAGGGTTTATCTATCTTGTTGATTTTCTCAAAGTACCAGCTCCTGGTTTTGTTGATTTTTTGTATGGTTCTCTTTGTTTCTACTTGGTTGATTTCGGCCCTGAGTTTGATGATTTCCTGCCTTCTACTCCTCCTGGGTGAAATAGCTTCTTTTTGTTCCAGGGCTTTCAGGTGTGTCATTAAGCTGGTAATGTGTGCTCTCTCCATTTTCTTTTTGGAGGCACTCAGGGCTATGAGTTGTCCTCTTAGCACTGCTTTCATTGTGTCCCATAGATTTGGGTATGTTGTGTTTTCATTTTCATTGTGTTCTAAAAAGTCTTTAATTTCTTTCTTTATTTCTTCCTTGACCAAGGTATCATTGAGTAGAATATTGTTCAGTTTCCACGTGTATGTGGGTTTTCTGTTGTTTTTGTTGCTATTGAAGATCATTTTTACTCCATAGTGATCTGATAGGAGGCATGGGATTAGTTCGATCTTCTTATATTTGTTGAGGTCTGCCTTGTGTCCAATTATGTGGTCGATTTTGGAGAGGGTACCATGAGGTGCTGAGAAAAAGGTTTATTCTTTTGCTTTAGGGTGAAATGTTCTATAAATATCAGTGAAATCCAATTGATCCAAAGCTTCAATTAGTTTTACTGTGTCCCTGTTTAGTTTCTGTTTTCCCGATCGGTCCATTGAGGAAAGTGGAGTGTTGAAGTCCCCCACAATTATTGTGTTAGGTGCAATGTGTCCTTTGAGCTTTAGTAAGGTTTCTTTTACGAATGTGGGTGCCCTTGCATTTGGCGCATAGATGTTCAGAATTTGAAGTTCTTCTTGGTGGATTTTTTCCTTTGACCAGCAAGAAATGTCCTTCTGTGTCTCTTTTGATGACTTTAGGTTGAAAGTCAATTTTATCTGATATTAGAATGGCTACTCCTGCTGTTTTCCTGTGACCATTGGCTTGTAAGATTGTCTTCCAGCTTTTTACTCTGAGGTAGTTTTTATCTTTGACACTGAGGTGTGTCTCCTGTATACAGCAAATTGTTGGGTCCTGTTGCCTTATCCAGTCTGTTAGTCTATGCCTTTTTATTGGGGAATTGAGACCATTGATGTTAAGAGATATTAGGGAATATTGATTATTACTTCCTGTCATTTTTGATGTTCTTTTTATATTTGAGTGGTTATATTCATTTGGGTTTGATGAAGGATGGTAACTATCTTGCTTTTTCCCGGGTGTAGTTTCCCTCCTTGTATTGGAGTTTTCCTCCTATTATTCTTTGCAGAGCTGGGTTTGTGAAAAGATATTGTGTGGATTTGGTTTTGTCAGGAATATCTTGGTTTCTCCATCTATGGTGAATGAGAGTTTTGCTGGGCATAGTAGTCTTGGCTGACATTTGTGTTCTCTTAGAGTCTGCATGAGATCTGCCCAGGATCTTCTAGCTTTCATGGTCTCTGGTGAGAAGTCTGGTGTGATTCTGATAGGTCTTCCTTTATATGTTACTTGGCCTTTCTCTCTTACTGCCTTTCATATTCTTTCTTTGTTTAGAGCATTTGGGGTTTTGATTATTATGTGACATGAGGTATTTCTGCTCAGGTCCAGTCTGTTTGGAGTTCTGTAGGCTTCTTGTATATTGATAAGCATCTCTCTCTTTAAGTTAGGAAAGTTTTCTTCCATAATTTTGTTGAAGATATTTGCTGGCCCTTTTTGTTGTAAATCTTCACTCTCATCTATACCTATAATCCTTAGGCTTGGTCTTCTCATTGTATCTTGGATTTCCTGGATGTTCTGGGATACAAGCTTTTTGCATTTTGCATTTTCATTGACAGTTGAGTCAATGGTTTCTATAGTATCTTCGGCATCTGAGATTCTTTCTTCCATCTCTTGTATTCTGTTGTTTATATTTGCATCTATGGCCCCTGATTTTTTCTTAAGGTTTTCTATCTCCAAAGTTGTCTCCCTTTGTGATTTCTTAGTTGTTTCTACTTCTGTTTTTAGGTCCAGGATGGTTTTGCTCATTTCCATCATTTGTTTGTCTGTGTTTTCCTGTAATTCTTTAAGAGATTTTTGTGTTTCCTCTTTCATGACTTCTGCCTGTTGACTCAAGTTCTCCTGCATTTCTTTAAGTTTTTTTTTTTTTTTTTTTTTTTTGCCTTTCTTCTTTATTGGCTTCTATCTCTTGGGCGTTATTCTCCGGCATTTCTTTAAGTGTTTTTTGTGTTTCCATTAAACGTGTTTCTAGCTTATTCATGTTCCCCTGTATTGCTTTAAGAGATTCATTTATGTCCTTTTTGTGTTCTTCTAGCAGCATCATGAACAGTTATTTTAAATCCAAATCTTGTTTCTCTGGTGTGTTGGCATAACCAGGACATGCTGATGTTGGAGAGTTTGGTTCAGATGCTGCCATATTGCCTAGATTTCTGTTAGTAGCGTTCCTACATTTGCCCTTTGCCATCTTGTTCTCTGGAGCTAATTGATCTTGTCTCCGGCTGGTGTTACAGCCTCCTGAGAGGCTCTAGGGCTATTTCTGCAACACTGGAGGGCAGGGTTTTCCGTTTTGCACATTGCTGATGTGCTTTCCTCCTCTTGGGTGCCCTTGCAGCCCTAGTGTTCTTTGCCCCAGATTGAGTCTGTGAGCCAAAAGGTGCCCGTTTGCTCCTTCAGGGAGCACTGAGGCTGTATGCTGCAGGGACCTTGTCTGTGTGCTGATCTCTCTGCTGGGCAGCAGAACTCCCAACTGGGTTGGTGCACACAAGGCTAGCCTGGCTGTTCAGGACCTGAGTCTAGGCAAAAGCCTGGCAGGCCAATGTCGGAGCAAAGTTCCCCTCAGCTGTGAGTGTTAATTGGGTCTGTCAGGTGGCTAGGATGTTGGCGTGGGCGCGCTCCCTGAGAGTGCTGGGAGAGTCAGCTGGGCTAACGACCTCCTGGCCGGGTCAGCACACAGATGGCCCACCGAGCAGCCCAGGGCCTGGGGGCAGTCCAGGGCCTGACCGTCTGAGACCCCTGCTATGTCCGACTCAGGCTATGCCTGTTAGTTGGTTTGGTTTTGCCTGCTAGGTCTCTCTGGCTTCCCGTAGGCAAAATGGTGGTGGTGCGCAAACCGGCCCAGATAAATAACCTCCTGGCCGGGTCAGCACACAGATGGCCCACCGAGTAGCCCAGGGCCTAGGGGCAGTCCAGGGCCTGACCGTCTGAGACCCCTGCTATGTCCACCTCGGGCTATGCCTGTTAGCTGGTTTGGTTTTGTCTACTAGTCTCTCTGGCTTCCCGTAGGCAAAATGGCGGGGGAGTGCACAGGCCCGGGGCAAACAAGCTCCTGGCTGGGTCGGCACACAGATGGCCCACCGAGCAGCCCTGGACCTGGGGGCAGTCCAGGGCCTGACCGTCTGAGACCCCTGCTATGTCCGCCTCGCACTATGCCTGTTAACTAGTTTGGTTTTGCCTGCTAGGTCTCTCTGGCTTCCCTTAGGCAAAATGGCGGTGGTGTGCGCGCTGGCGGGTGGGGGGGGGACCTCCTGGCCGGGTTTGCACCCCGGTGGCCCCCCGATCAGCCCAGGGCCTTGGTGCAGGCCAACGCCCGTCGGGCTTAGACCCCCCGCGATGTTGGTCTCGGGTTATATTTGCGTACCTCAGTCTGATTTCTCTGGTGACCGAGAACCAATATGGAGGCCTTGTAACTGACTGGCGGGAGGCAGAGTTCTGATGTGGCTTCTGTGTGGTGAAAGGTGCCTTAAATCCTCCGCTGCTGGAAGCCTGGCTGGCCAGCGATGGCCAGTAGTCGTGGGCGCAGGGTCTGCCTGGACCCTGTCCTCTTGGTTCTACTCTTGATGGCCCTTCCTCTGGACCAGCTGCTGCTGCTGCTGCTGCTGCTGCTGCTGCCGCCCCACTAGACACTTTCTTCTATTATAGGATTTTTTTAATCACGGTTTATACTTGTGTCCTATTGACTCCAGAATCTGAGAGAGGCAGAGTCACTATCTTCAACTTTGGAACAACAAATTAGCTTAAGAGTAACCAAAGCTGCGTTACATTCTCAAGTTCTTTCACACTCTCTTCCTCTCCCTCTCACTTCCTCCCTCTCTCTACCTATCTCTCCCTGTCTCTTTTCTCTGTCAATAATACACACACATAAGCAGAGGGGGTAATATTCTGTCTATCATGAACATCCATTATGTATTCTGTGAAGGATTCTGTCAAAAGAGAAGTAACAAAGAGAACAAGAGCAAAAAAAAAAAAAAAAGAAAAAGAAAAAGAAAAAGAAAAAAGAAAAAAGAAAAAAAGGAAAAAAAAGAAAAAAGAAAAAGAAAAAAGGAAGCAGAACACAGTGTATATGCATGCGAATTTATCAAAGGACAAGCTCCATATAAAAAGAATGATGAAAGAAGTAAGGTTTTGCATCCAATATTACTGTTTCTTACAAACCCTTTTGATAAGATCAGAATATTTGATAGGAAGACATATCCAATTATTTGTTTAAATTACTTGTATAAATAATCATCTTTTTGTATAATACTTGTATGAGATGTGCTTTTGATGTTTACAATAGAAGCCACTGAATTGTTCTGAAGTAATGTCCTAGTACACAAAGAAGGAAAATGGAAAATAAATTATATTCAGTCACACAGTATTTCTATATTACTTATTTTTGAAAGATTATTATATATAATTAAGTAAAACGAAATTTTAACTAATAATTTTTGGTATGGCCATTATGGAAATATAGCAATATGGTTACTTATTAACAAAATCATGGGAAGAAATCATGAAACATGTGGCATTCTAAAAGGCTGTATATTTAATGTACATGATGTACACACACACACACACACAAATGTTCATAGTATAGTTATTTTAAACAATCTCCAATCAAAAAATGATCAGGCTATGTCAATATATGAGTACTGAGAAGCTTGTATCCAGTTATTTATTTCAACGCAGGCTTGTTGAGTTCCATCTACATTCGCTTGAACTGTGCTTGAGTGAATAAACAGATTAGTCCTCCTTTGGGTATGAGCAAGAATAACTCGGTAGTTCTAAAACCAATTCACACTACAGTGCAAATCAAACTAATAGTGATACTTGATTCTTGTTCTAGGAATATAAAAAAGTTTTAACATAAAACATATCATCCCATTGAAATACCTGTGTGATATGGATGATGTCTATATAGTCAACCTAGTCCTGATAATCCAAATCTGTATTTGTAAGACATTTGTCTGTTTTTTGGCCCACTGGAAAATTTTTGACCATCTTTTGATAGGGCCTACACTTTGGACCTGCATTGACAGGAGAGCTGGTCAAAAGAAAAATCCATCAGGAAGAACTCTCAATTCTGAACATCTATGTGCCAAATGAAAGGGCAACCTGAGTTGTAAAAGAAACTTTACTAAAGCGAAAAGCATGCATTGCACCTAAAACAATAATTGTGGGTGACGTCAACACTCCACTCTCCTCAATAGACCAATCAGAAAAACAGAAACTAAAAGGGACACAGAAAACTAATTGGAGCTTTGGCCCAATTGGATTTGACTGATATTTATAGAACATTTCACCGTAAAGCAAAAGTAAATACCATTTTCTCAATATCTCATGGTACCTTCTCCAAAATCGACCACATAACTGGTCACAAGACAGACTTCAACAAATATAAGAAGTTTGAAATAATCCCATGCCTCCTATCAAATCACTATAGAGTAAGAGAGGTCATCAATCGCAACAAAAACAACAGAAAGCCCACATACATATGGAGGCTGAACTATACTCCACTCAATGATACCTTGGCCAAAGAAGAAATCAGAGAAAATCAGAGACTTTTTTAGAATTTAATAAAAATGAAGGCACAACATACCCAAATCTTTGGGACACAATGAAATCAGTGTGAAGAGGAAACCTCATAGTGATGAGTGCCTCGAAAATGAAAGTGAAGAGAGGACACTCTAGCAGCTTAATGGCACACATGAAAGCTCTGGAACAAAAAGAAGCAAATTCAACCAGGAGGAATAGAAGATAGGAAATCATCAACTCAGGGCTGAAATCAATCAAGTGGAAACAAAGAGAACCATACAAAGAATAAACAAAGCCAGGAGCTGGTTCTTTGAGAAAATCAACGAGATAGATAAACCCTTAGCCAGACTAACCAAAGGGCACAGAGACAGTATCCAAATTAATAAAGTTAGAAATAAAAAGGGAGATATAACAACAGAAAATGAGGAAATTCAAATAATCATCAGATTCTACTAAAAAAGCCGATACTCAACACAACTGGAGAATCTGGAGGAAATGGACAGTTTACTAGACAGATACCAAATACCAATTTAAATCAAGATCAAATATGTCATCTAAATTTTCCCATAATCACTGAAGAAATAGTAGGGGTCATAGAAAGTCTTCAAACCAAAAAAAGCACAGGACCAGATGATTTCAGTGCAGAATTCTATCAGACCTTTATTGAAGACCTAATACCAATACTCTTCAAATTCTCCACCAAATAGAAACAGAAGGAACACTACCCAACTAGTTCTATGAAGCCACAATTATGCTGATACCATATGGTCATTCCTTTGGATGCTGAAAAAGCATTTGACAAAATTCAGTACCCTTTCATCTTTAAAGCCTTGGAAAGAACAGAAACTTAAGGCCTATATGTAAACATAGTAAAAGCAATATACAGCAAACCAGTAGCATCAAATTTAACGGAGAGAAACTTGAAGCAATCCCATTAAAATCAGGGACTAGACAAGGCTGCCCCCTCTCTTCATATTTTCAATATTGTACTTGAGCAACATATATTTGTATTTCTGTGTGTGTATATATATGCACATGCACAAAAAAGGCATTCACCTATACTGGGGAATTATTTAGAATTTGTTAATATTTAAAGTGGTCTGAAACTATGCCCTTGGGTGTGTCTGTGAGTATATTTCAAACCATTACTAAACAAGTGCTCTCTGATAGCAGTTCAATTCTGAGAAGAATATATGCCTTACATAGTTCTATGAATAAACTTCAAGAGAAAGGCAATTCTTATATGGGAAGACATTACACTGCAGGTGACATACAGTTTTATAGTTCTATTTTCTACATGGCAGAAATAATGGGATGCTAGGTGTAATACTAGCCAATACAGAAACACAGCATACTTTACAGGGAAGAATGCAACATTTTTGGGACACAATAATGTAAGACTAGACCAAATAAACAGGGAACGACAGCAATGCATATTTCAAATGCATATATATATATATGTGTGTATATATATAAATATATATATGTATGTATGTATGTATATATGTATATACACACACAAAGATACACATAGAAATATGCATGTGCTAGTAATATCATCAGAATATTTTTACAATCAAATATAAAATCACAATACCATTCTAGACTATAGCCTTTAAATTATATTAGCTGGTTTTTCCTTAGCTGTAGCTTTCATATTGATATATGTAAATTATTTTTTTACCTTATTTGAAATATTTATAAATTGTTGTTTTTAAGCAATCACTTAGCACTTCTATGTGTCACACAAATACATTCTCACTTAACTTCCATCACCTTCTTTCTTCAAGATCATAAAAACAAGAATGATAGGAACCAAAATTGAGCTTTTAGCATAGTGTTTCTTTTTAAGATTAATCATATAATTGATCATCAGTTATGTTATATAGTTTTATGCAACATTGATTAAACATTTTAACAAGAAATATTGAGTTACAATTTTAACAGTACAATTATAGCAAGTAATGAAAAACATGGTTTTGTTTTGGGATGACCATGGCATAAGGAACTGTATTAAAGGGTTGCAGCATTAGAAAGATTGAGAAACACTGATATAAAATGTACAAACAAGCTACGGGATACAAAGAAATCCTAGGTAAGTTTATAGTAATAGTCCTCTAAAGAGTACAGATCTTAATACAATAGTCACTATAAGTTTATGTATTTCTTAATCACTAGATTTAATCACTCTTTTGATGGCATGAAAATTAAAGATACCCCACATACTAACATTTCCATTGACCATGATATTCGTTAAATACCTCATTTCCCATAACTAGAATATGTCAAGGTAGAAAGTGTGAATCACATAAAATTTAAATCTGTTGTTGCTTGTTGGATATTTGGGATGCTAGCTCTTAGACAAGCCAATATAAAAACACAGCATACTTTATTGGAAATAATGCAACATTCTTGGGACACAATAATGTAATGACTAGACCAACTAAAGAGGGAAGGACAGCAATGCATATTTCAAATGCCCATAATGGAGAATCATTTTTTATTATTTACTTTGTTTAAATTTCAAATGTTATCCCTTTCCTCATTACCACTCTGAAAACCCTCTATCACATTACCAGTCCCCTGCTTACACATTCCCACCTACCATTTTCCTGACCTGGCATTCACCTATACTGGGGAATTATTGTGAAATTGATAATATTTAAAGTGATCTGAAACTATGCCCTTGATTCTATTCACTATTAATGGCATAGTGAGTTGCCTGAAGCTGCCAAGTGTTATTGGTTGCTGTGGTAGGAATATTCCCTCATACCATCCCCCAGTTCAATTACGTTTACACAACTTTCCTATGTCCCCATTATCTGTATTTGGCTGCCAAGTAACTAGCTCAGTAAACTGACTTGAACTCAAAAATCTGGATGGACTTCATACCTCGGTGCTGAAAATAAAGTTATATGCGAACAGGCCTAGACCTAAGCTTTTCTTTACCTGGAACATGCTCTATAACAAGATGGTATAGAACTCAGAAATAAACTTGATTTGACTCCTGTGATTAAAAATAAATTCCACCATGCCTGAATCTAAGATTTTCATGGTGAATATGCTTCTAGATGTGAACAAAATCTTATGTATTTCCAGGCCAGGATTTGGATCAAAATCATATGTGTCATCAGAACACTATGGAGTAAAAGTGGTCTTCAGTAGAAATAAAAACAACAGAAAACCCACATATATGTGGAAACTGATCAATATTCTACTCAATGATACCTTGGTTAAGGAAGAAATAAAGAAAGCAATTAAAGACTTTTTAGAACTTATTGAAAATGAAGACACAACATACCCAAATCTAAGGGACACAATGAAATCAGTACTAAGAGGAAAACTCATAGCCCTGAGTGCCTCCAAAAAGAAAATGGAGAGAGCATACACTAACAGCTTATTAACACACCTGAAAGCCCTGGAACAAAAAGAAGCTAATTCAGCCTGGAGGAGTAGAAGGCAGGAAATCATCAAATTCAGGGCCGAAATCAATCAAGTAGAAACAAAGAGAACCATAGAAAGAATCGACAAAACAAGGAGCTGGTTCTTTGAGAAAATCAACAAGATAGATAAACCCTTAGCCAGACTAACCAAAGGGCAAAGAGACAGTATGCAGATCAACAAACTTAGAAATGAAAAGAGATATATAACAATAGAAACTGAGGAAATTCAAAAAATTATTAGATCCTTCTACAAAAGCCTATACTCAACACAACTGGAGAATCTGGAGGAAATGGAAAGTTTCCTAGACAGATATCTGAAACTAAAACTAAATCAGGATCAAATATATCAACTAAACAGTCCAATAACACCTGAAGAAATAAAAAGGGTCATATAAAGTCTCCCAACAAAAACAGCATGGGACCAGATGGCTTCAGTGCAGAATTCTATCAGACCTTCATAGAAGACCTAACACCAATACCCTTTAAACTATTCCACAAAATAGAAACAGAAGGAATTCTAACCAACTCGTTTTATGAAGCCACAATAATGCTGATACCAAAACCACACAAAGATCTAACAAAGAAAGAGAGCTTCAGATCAATTTCCCTTATGAACATCGATGCAAAAATACTCAATAAAATTCTTTCCAACTGAATGCAAGAACACATCAAAATGATCATCCACCGTGATCAAGTAGGCTATACCTCTCCTGAACATTTACCCAAAGGATTCCCAGGCATGCAATAAAGACACTTTCTCCATTATGTTCATAGCAGCCTTATTTATATTAGCCAGAAACTGGACAGAAACCAGATGCCCCTCAAAGGAGGAATGGATACAGAAAATGTGGTATTTTTACACAATGGAATATTAATCAGCAATTAGAAACAATGAATTCACAAAATTTTTAGGCAAATGGTTTGATCTGGAAAATATCATCCTAAGTGAGATAACCCAGTCACAAAAGAATACACATGGAATGCAATCTCTGATAAGAGGATATTAATTTTTTCAGAAGCCCAGAATGCTCAAGGCACAAATCGCATAACAAATGACTCGCATGAAGAAGTATGGAGAAGGTCCTGATCCCGGAAAGGATTGATCTAGCATTGGGGGGGGGGCGGATATAAGGACAGAGAAAAATAGGAGGGAAGTGATTGGAGAATGAATGGAGAGAAGAAGGTTTATGGGACAAATGGGAAGGGGGAATCCAGGAAAGGGGAAATCATTTGGAATATAAACAAAGAATATAGAAAAAGAATATTAAAAAAAAAAATGTTGAATCACAGTTACGGCCTCCATTTCTAGACACAGTCCTCTCCTTACAGAGTTGACCACTGAGAATAGTCACCACAATTCATCACCAGTTAATTTGAAACACAACCATATTACCTTATGTCCAAATGCGAATAATAGCCAGTTAATACAAATACCTATAATAATGTAACTTCCTCTGGTTCACTGCAAAATCATAAACAGTAAGCTAGGTCGTATCTTATCCAATATTAACACTGCCTTAATCATATTTAATATTCATCTACAGAGCATTCAGCTCCATTCCATTTCCTGGTTTTCCACTTATCTCTGAACCATACATTTTGCATTTTTCTTCCTCAGTTTGGTACACTTGATTAATAAAACCTTTCCTGTAAGACTGAACCACTGGAGAAAGTTGAAATGAATTGGCTTTGTGAACATCTTTCTTATAGTAACTATTCTAAATCACTTTACCTTATGCTCAGGCAGACTCTTTAGAGAAGGGCAAAAAGACCTACAACAAAATAACACGAACATTTTTTCAAAGCCGCATACTAAATTTCTATTCCTCTGAAATCCCTTGAACCAGGTCTCAACAGTTGAAATCACTCTCAGCACCACTGTCTTCCATGCTATAATACTTTGTCCAATTGAGACCCACTTAATCCATCCCACAGCTTTCCACAGTGACAAAAATCTGCATTCTTTAAAATAATGCTCACACCTATGCCAATAATATCCAAGTCCTTGGGCCCATATCTGTTTTAGTAAAGGTTTCATTGCCATATAATCTCTATCCCTAAGACAATTCTTATACAAGGAGACATTCAATCAAGGTTGGATTACAGTTTTTGAGCTTCCTTCTTTTTTCATCATTGCATTAAGTACAGTATTATGCAGAAAGATTCATTAATAAAGAGGCCAAGTGTCCTACATTATGACACTAAGCCAGGCAGAAGACTCTCCCACAGCCATCCAGGAGGACCCTCTAGACCCCATTGCCCAGACTTGAGAATTACAAGAAACATACAAGATTAAACTACCTTGTGACATGCAGTTACAAACTTCCTGTAAGAAAGCTACATCTTCCACAATATGAAAACATCTGATTATTCCACACTTTCCATGGGGTAAACACCTTCAATCAATCACATTCCACTCTCAGGGACCCATTAGATTATTCAAACACATGAGGGCATTGGGGCTATACCTACGCATACCCATACAAAAATACATTAAATACAACTCCACATATTCTAGCACAGCCTCAACATTGTTTTAAAGTTAAAGTCTCTTTTAAGATTCATGCATTCTTAGAACTGCAATACCTTATAAAATGAAAGTGAACTAGTAGATCATATACTCCAAAAACTTGACAGTGAGGAAATTCTAGACCAAATCAAGACCAAAAACTTGCTGAGCAAACACCAAAGTCTATATCTACAATTCTGATATCCTGCAGTCTTTCAGCTTTCTAAATTATTATCTACCTCTTTCACTAGGGCTGTTCTCATTTCAACATTGCATTTTTACATAGCAGATATCTAATGTGGTTCAAGCATGATTCTCTGGTTTCTTACTAAGGGCTTGAGTCACTCCTCCAACTATTCTTTCTCTATGACACTAGGCCCTGGATAACTTCACTCCATGGTTGCTGCTCTTCTTGGTGGTCATCCCATGGAACTGGAATTTCAAATACAGTGGCATCTTCTTCTGTAACTAGGCAGCATTTCTACCAAGAGTTTCTGGTAAGCTATCATCAAGGTCCCAAGCATCAGCTTCATTTCCAAAAACCCTTCAGTCTGGAATCTTTACTTGCCCATGAGGATGTGCTTTCTTCACTGGTATTTATTGGTCTCCCACACTGGCAAGACTCAATGTCTGTTCATTATGCCTTTAGTCATTCAAATACATTACCACCAGGCAGGTTCTTAACTATTACCTGGTAGCCAGCAGGAGGTCTTTCTTCGGAATTCAGCTTCTTTGTGATTTCTGGTAACACTTCCCAGTAAATTTCTCCTCAGTTTCTAACCTATTACCTGGTAGCCAGCAGGAGGTCTTTCTTTGGAATTCAGCTTCTTTGTGATTTCTGGTAACACTTCCGAGAAAATTTCTCCTCAGTGATGCTATGAATCATTATCTGAACTCTTGCTAAGCAGCATATGTTGTACCAGTACCCTATACAATTCTTCATTCTAAACCCATAGGTACATTCTAAAATTTAGTAAATTCTTCTGGATGCTGGAACTGTAAATTTCCTCCATGATCAATTACATTTACACAAGGTTGCTGTTTTCAGTGATTTCATGTTCTAAGTTTGGATGTCATGGAACTAGTTCTGTAATTCTTGAACTCGATAGATCTTGAACTCAGATCTGTATGGCTCTCACATCTGAGTAATGCGATGAAAGTCTTATATCACTATGATTGGACCTAAGCTTTTGTTTACCTGGAAATTATTTTCTAACAGGATGGACTGGAACTCAGAAATCCGCATTCAACTCTCTCCTGTGATTACCTGTCCCCAAGCTTTTCATGGCTAATATGCTTCTAGGCTGGATCTAAACCTGTGTCCTCCCAATTCTTGATTTTAAATAAAAATACTTTGTTTTCTAGCCTCAAGGCCTGGATCATCGGTGTGCTCTCCATTTCTTGATTCTTGTTAATTTAGGTGTAATGAAGGAAAACACTGAGAGTAACCATCCCCATCCATACCTTTTTAATTTGACACACAATTATGTCTCTTTATGTTCACATGAAAAAAGCAACCCAGTCATAATAATGTCTAACATGATATATCTCAGGATTCACTGCTAAAACATGAATACCAAGCTTATCCACGTGGGATCTTACCCCTTCCCTTATCTATTTGATTCCTTCTGTTATCACCTTGTCAGGAAGTGTATAGCACAGTGCAGGAAGACGTGATGCTGGAAGAGCCAAGTGTCCTACATCACGACCCATGTGCAGACAGGAGACACCTTCCTTTAGTCCACTGGAAAAATCATCAGTATCACCCTGCCTAGACTTGAGAATTGCAAGAAATCTCAAAGCCTAACCATTACTGTGATTCACCATGATATATTTCATCTCCTAACCCTAATTTTTCAAAGTTCTGATAAGTTCTGATAATTATGTGTCTTCAAACCACCACACTATGGTTTCCACTTGAAAGTTGACTTCACCTATCAGATCAATATGGAGAAAGCATGGTTTTCAATAGCAACAAAAACAACAGAAAGCCCACAAATACATGGAGGCTGAGCAATGCTCTACTCATTGACACCTTGGCCAACGATGGAATAAAGAAAGAAATCAGAGATATTTTAGAATTTAATGAAAAGGAAGGCATAACATAACCAAATCTTTGGGACACAATGGAAGAGTAATAAGAGGAACACTCATAGCCCTGAGTTCCTCCAAAAATAAAACTGAGAGAGGGTACACTAGCACCTTAAGGACCACCTGAAAGTGCTGGATCAAAAAGAACCCAATTCACCCAGGAGAAATAGAAGACCGGAAATCATCAAATTCAGGGCTAAACCAATCAAATTGAAACAAAAAGAACCATACAAAGAATACACGAATCAGGAGCAGATTCTTTGAGAAAATCAACAAGATAGATCAACCCTTAGCCAGACTGAACAAAGGGCACAGAGAAAGTATCCAAATTAACAAACTTAGAAATGAAAAGGGAGATATATCAACGGAAACTGAGGAAATCCAAAAAATCATCAGATCCTACTACAAGAGCCTGTACTCAACACAACTGGAAAATCTGGAGGAAGTGGACAATTTCCTTTACAGATACCAAGTACCAAAATTAAATCAGGACCAAATAGATCATCTAAACAGTCCCATAATGCCTAAAGAAATAGATAGAGTCATAGAAAGTCTTCCAACCAAAAAAAGCACAGGACCAAATGGTTTCAATGCAGAATTCTATCAGACCTTCAAAGAAGACCTAACACCAATACTCTTTAAACAATGCCACAAAATAGAAACAGAAGCCTTCTATGAAACCACAATTACGCTGATACCAAAACCACACAAAAATCCAACAAAGAAAGAAAACTTCACACCAATTTCCCTTATGAACATCGATGCAAAAATACTCAATAAAATTCTTACCAACTGATTCCAAGAATACATAAAAACGATCATCCACCATGATCAAGTAGGCTTTATTCCAGGGTTGCAGGGATGACTAAATATATGCATATCAATCAATGCAATCCACTACATAAACAAGCTCAATGAAAAGAACCACATGGTCATTTCATTGCATGCAGAAAAAAATCATTTGACAATATTCAGCATCCTTTAATGCTTAAAGTCTTGGAAAGAACAGGAAATCAAGGTCCATACCTTAGCATAGTAAAATCAACATACAGCAAACCCGAAGCCCACATCAAACTAAATGGATAGAACTTGAAGTAATCACACTAAAATCAGGGACTAGACATTCCCTGTGAAAGGGCTGTACTTTTTCTCCTTATCTTTTCATTATTGTACTTGAGTTACCAGCTAGGGCAATTAGAAAACATAAGGGGGTAAAAGGGATACAAATTGGAGACGAAGAAGTCAAACTATCAGTATTTGTAGATGATATGATAGTCTACCTAAGTGACCCAAAAACTCCACGAGAGAACTCCTACAGCTCTTAAACAACTTCTGCAAAGTGACAGTTTATAAAATCATCTCAGGCAAATCAGTAGCCTTGCTATATTCAAAGGATTAGCAGGCTGAGAAAGAAATTAGGGAAATGACATCTTTCACAATAGCAACCAGCTGTATAAAGTACCTTTGGGTGACTCCTACCAAACATGTGAAAGATCTGCATGACAAGAACTTCAAGACTCTGAAGAAGAAAATGGAAGAAGACCTCAAAAAATGGAAAAACCTCCCATGCTCATGGATCAACAGGATTAATAGAGTTAAAATAGCCATTTTGCCAAAAGCAATATACAGATTCAATGCAATACCCTTCAAATTCCCAACTAAATTCTTTCTAGAGTTAGTAAGATTAGTTCTCAAAAACATCAAGAATAACAAAAAACACCCAGAAATTCTCAACAACAAAAGAAATTCTGGGGGAATAAGTATCCCTAACCTCAAGCATTACTACAGAGAAATAGTGTTAAAAGCTGCATGATATTGGTACAGTGACTGGCAGGCAGATCAACGGAACAGAATTGAAGATCCAGAAATGAACCCACACACCTATGGCCACTTGATCCTTGACAAAGGGGCTGTAAACATCTAATGGAAAAAAAGATAGCCATTTCAACAAATGGTGCTGATTCAACTCGAGGTCAGCATGCAAAAGAATGCGAATTGTTCCATCCTTGTCTCCTTGTACTAAGCTCAACTCCAAGTGGATCAAGAACTTACATATAATGCCAGACACACAGAAGCTAATAGAAAAGAAACTGGAGGAGACACTTGAGGACATCGGTATAGGGGGAAAGTTTCTGAACCGATCACGAATAGTGTAACTTTAAATTCAAGAATTGACAAATGGGACCTCATAAAATTACAAAGTTTCAGTAAGACAAAGGGCACTATCAAAAGAACAAATTGACAACCAACAGATTGGGAAAACATCTTCACCAACCCTAAATCCAATAGAAGGCTAATATCCAATATATACAAAGAACTCAAGAAGTTAGACCCCAGAAAACCAAACATCCCTATTAAAAATTGGGGTAAAGAGTTAAACAAAGAATTCTCACGTGAAGAACTTCGGATGGTGGAGAAGCATCTTAAAAAATGCTCAACTTCATTAGTCATCAGGGAAATGAAAATCAAACAACCCTGAGATGTCACCTTACTCCAGTCAGAATAGCTAAGATCCAAAACTCAGGAGATGGATGCAGTCTGGAAGCTCACAGCACAGCTCATTCCTGTGGCACAGAGCTTAGGTTTCAGTCCTGAGGCCTCTGGAGGTAGCCCTCAGACCTCTCCGCTTCCGGATCCAGATCAGCCTGGGTGATAACACCACAACAAGATTTGGATTCAAAATCACTGGTCATGATGCTGGTACAGGAACACATGAAGGACATACATAAAGAAATTCAGGAGAAAATGGATCAAAAGTTAGAAGCCCTTGCAAGGGAAACACAAAAATCATTGAAAGAAATCCAGGAGAATACAAAAGTCAATAATGAGGAAACACAAAAAACACTTAAAGAAATATAGGAGAACTTTGTTCAACAGGCTGAGGTCATGAAAGAGGAAACACAAAACACAATGCTTTATCCCTGAGTTTTGTCTGATTTAACATATATAATATGAATGCACATTCGATATCATTAGTATTTCCTGCTCAAATTTTAATTTATAGATATATTAATATTAAACTTATATTTTTCCTTTGTTTTCAGTGTTTTTAATGTTTTTCATTATACATTTAGGTTCTCCTTCATCTTGTTGAAAAACAGTATTTTGTTTCAAATTCATTGATGATGATTCCAATTTTTCTACTTGCATATGATCAATATTCAAACAGTATTTGATCCTCAACTGGAAACAACTAGATGAATGATCATGGCATGATAAGATATTTCAGAATTTAGCACATGATGCAAATCCGAATGATTTTCAATGAATTGGTAAAATTAAACTCATAAAAATATGAAATAATATCCTTCATCCAACATAATTGGCAGTACTTAGTGTTAGTATAACTTCTATATCAGAAAATTTCCAATTTTGAGAAAGTGAAACAATATTTGAAAGTCTAAATTCCAATTTCTTTTGTTAGTAATGAGCTCTTTATAACTTTCTCTTTTTAGTGTCACTCACATTTCTCAGTTTCTTTCTACCTTTGAAATATTTATATTCCATTACTTCTCATGTTCTATATTCTTTACAGATACATAGTTATGTTTCTGCTATGTAGAAGCCAAGAAGGAGTTTTTAGTTAGTGGGAGGTAATTGGAGAAAGTACCTTTGAAAATGATATCAAAGCCTTCAATCCCATGAACCAACTAAAATATAATTGAAGAGTAAAATTCATGGGATGTGAAAGTAAAGAGATGATAACAGCAAAATACCCTTTAACTGAATTCCAACTCAAAATGACTAGAAAACTATCTCCTTTCTGGTTAGCTTTTATACTGTTTGAATATGCTACTCAGGATGCTTGGTGAGATAAAAAATTAGCCATGGTCTTACCCACTACTGGAAACAGCATGCTATAACACTGTAATATTCTTCACACCATTGCTATGGTTGCAAAACTATAATGAGGTAATCATGTATGTTTACAGGTTTTGAGACATGATCCACATTAGGGACTGCAAAGTTTAATAGTGAAATTGTAGTTAAAGACTCATAGGTCATAGGATAGAACCTATTATAATTTTGCTCATGGTGATATTGTAAAATTGCCTTCCATATTTACGTTTACACACATAGACTGGTAGCAATATTAGTCAAAAAAATTTTTTTTGAATTGGACAACAGTCATTGGAAAGACCAACTACATTCAAGTGTTCAGGGAATAAGTGACAGTGAAAGCAAAATCCTAAATGATACCATCATGCCATCTTTCTTTCTTTAATTTTTTTTTGTTTAAAATGTCTTTTTATATTGATATATTTTTTATTTACATTTCAAATTATTTCCCCTTTTCTGGTTCCCCAGTAACTGCAAGTCCCATAAGCCCTCTACACTCCCCCTTTTCCTCCATTTACTCCTTCCCACGTCCCTGTTCTGGGATTCCCCTATTCTCTTGCACTGAGTCTTTCCAGAACCAGGGGCCACTCCTCCATTTTTTTGGACATCATTTTATTTGTGGATTATGTCTTGGGTATTCAAAATATCTAGGCAAATATCCACTTATCAGTGAGTGCATACTATGACTGATCTTTTGAGACTGGGTTATCTCACTTAGTATGATGTTCTCCAGCTCCATCCCTTTGTCTAAGAATTTCATGAATTCATTGTTTCTAATGGCTGAACAGTACTCCATTGTGTAAATATACCACATTTTTTGTATCCATTCTTCTGTTGAAGGACACCTGGGTTCTTTCCAGGTTCTGGCTACTACAAATAGGGCTGATATGAACATAGTGGAGCATGTGTCTTTATTGCATGCTGAAGAATCCTCTAGATATATGCCCAGGAGTGGTATAACAGGGTCCTCAGGAAGTGTCATGCCCAGTTTTCTGAGGAACCAGCAGACTGATTTCCAAAGTTGTTGCATGATCTTGCAATCCTACCAGCAGTGGAGGAGTGTTCCTCTTTCTCCACCTCCTTGACAACACATGCTTTCCTGAGTTTTTGACCCTAGCCATTCTGACTGGTGTGAGGTGAATTCTCAGGATTGTTTTGATTTGCATTCCCTAATGATTAATGATGATGAACATTTCTTAAGGTGTTTCTCAAATCTCTGATGTTCTTTATATGAAAATCCTTTGTTTAGCTCCGTACCCTACTTTTTATTATTAGCTTGACTCAAAAATTGTTCTAGTTCTTGGAGGATTCATCTGAGTACCCACTGTGACTTCATCAATGCTCTTGCATGCTAATTGTAAAAGGGCTATATTTGTGACCTTCTTAAAATGTTGAGATCTGAAGTCCTTTGTTTATTATGATATATGTGTCAGGGCCTCTTCAGATTTGATGACCTATGTAAGACATATGTTCTGAAGTGGTAACTCTGAAATCTCTTTGAACAAATAAAAAATATCTGAGGGTTCAAGTTCTCAGGGGAATTATATGTTAATACTGCCTTCAACACTGGGGATTTCCTGATATATTTGAAGTTGAGGGGATACATCTGAAACACCCATGAGTTATTGATGGAAGTTACGAGACATATTGTTTCTATTTCATGTATGTGGGTATATTGACCCAGTCTTTAGACACACAAGAAGTTGGCATTAGTTGATCATTACTGATGGTCTTGCTGGGAAATGATGTTAGTATCTACCATCTAGCACTCCGTGCTATTAACTGCTGAAAGCTATTTCCAGCCCTGGTACATTGGTGACACATTGGGAAGAAGAAAAGTGCACTATACTTCCTTCTGAGGAAGAGGGAGTTCTCTGCTGCCATTGGGTAAGTGGCATTTCATTAGGCAGAGGTGGAGCCATAGTGAGATAAATCTAGTCTTCTAGGAAAGTGCAGCATATTTGATGGGGTATCCTGAAAGTCACTGGTAAGTGTCTGGGAGCCACAGTGGCTGAATGATACATTATCAGATCTTCTGGTCTAAATGACAAAGGTGCTAGTATCTTTTGTGCAGATGGTAGTTTCCGATTTTACATGGGAGAGATAACAAGTGTGCAACATTTCCTTGGGTAGTTGAAGTAGCAGCAGTAATCTGGATGTTTGTTGAAAGATCCATAGGCCTTTTCAAAGACATGGAAGGTCCTCTAAACCCAGGAGAGGATGAAGAAATCCCCATAGGCATCTGAATTGAGGGGACATGTTCTAAAATCCCTTTTGGTGGTAGGACTAATTTACATCTACTGGGAGGTAGGACAAATGTTGTGTAATTTTTAATAAAGGGGAAAAACTTTTCTGAACACCTTGAACAGATGACAAAATTTGTTTTCCTTGGGCACACAGAACTCCATGAGAAAATGGTACATTACCTAAAGATATATGGAAAGTTCATAGATTCTATATATCTCTGCTTAGACTTTAATGGTACAAGTAATTCTATGCGAGATGATAAATGTTCTCCTGCAAGAGTGCTGGAGGCAGAAGGACTTTTAGATTCTTTAGAAGAAATGGAATTTTTCAGATAAGGTTGGGCTAATTGTAATACGTCTACATTATGTATTTTTAGGCTTGGACTTTTCTTAGATACTTTGTAATATGAAAAATTTGAATTTCTGAAGTTTATTTGCAAAGTGACAATTTACATTGAGCATGGGGTAAATGTTCTGGAGCATTTGAGAGAGATTAATAAATGCCCTAAAGCCCTGGGGAGATGATAAACATGCTAGAGTCTTACAGATAGACAGAGAAGCCCATTCTTCACTGGTATTGGAGCCTATACTTTCAGGATCTATTATATACTGAAGACCAGCTGAGACATCCAGTCTATAGAGTTGAGCAACTGCTATATTGCAGGACTTTCCCTTCACAGCTAGCCATTCCAGGATTAGTGGCACTGCAGGTGTAAATCATCCCAGTGATTGCACGTTTAATATCAGCGATTCACTCCGTAAGTTCTGTGCCTCATGGAAAAGCATGATTAATATGTTCTTTTATCGCGTCAATAGAAATTCAAAAAAAAGGAAATAAGTACCAGATCATTAGTTATTAATGCCCAGTACTCATGAAATCAGCACACAAATGACACTCAATATGTGTTTACTGAATGAAAGGCTCAATCATCATCACCATTATTGTTTGTTTGTTTATTTATTTATTTATTTATTTATTTATTTATTATTTTTCTGTCTCCCAAGTTCCTATAAACCCAACTTAATATTTAAACATGTACAAACCCAGAAGTCATTAGTTTGGCCATTTAATTTTCTATGAATTTCTACTTCTCCCCACTAGGTGATGGCCATGTGGTGGGGTAGCTTCAGAGGCCTTGAATTGCCTGGAATTGCACAGTTCTTAAAAACAGAGATTTAGGTTCAGTTTCCTGAACTGCCAGTTTGAAGCTTGTTATGGAGTCATCCTAGCCATCTCACTTTCAATGACCACTATACCACAGGGTTTCTGTGGTCAGGGTAAATCAATTCCATGGTAAAAAGATGCCTCAAGAACCAGACAAAATGTTAGAAGAGTGAGACAATTCCCAAGGGAATCCAGGCCTAATAGGGCCATAATAGTTTTGGTTATTCATTAATACTGCAACTTGTGAACCCAAGGTTTATTCCACTGCTCTCAATATTTCCTTATGCTGGCTGTTAATGTCCTTTGGTCCATTACAAATGGAAAGCGTTTGATTCAAGATACTGTAGATTATTAATTCTTGAAGACACCATGCTATTATTCAGCCTTTGATGAAATCTCTCCAGATCTCCACTCAGCAAATTCTTCTGTGTAAAAAAAAACTTATTACTGTTTTTTTCTTCTCTGCATTGTACAATCCAACAAGATAAAACCTGTTCATTAATTCTAAGTTAGAGAATCCAACTCAATGTTTTTAGACCCCTAACCAACTTACCGAGCACAGAGAAACTTATTTTTCTGCTTTTAGCTTGAGAAAGTTTGCCCACCTTGTACTACTTCCAATGTTTACCTCTAAAATGCTCCAAAGACACTTGCTCCAGATAATCTCTAACCTTCCTTAAGAAATAAACTATTGCCTGATTTCCTCATTCAGTTCTTTCTCATTTCATGCTTAACATTTCCTCTACACCTTGCCTTGTCAATTGTGTCTTCCACCCCTTTTCTCTCTCTCTCTTTCTCTCTCTCTCTCTCTCTCTCTCTCTCTCTCTCTCTCTCTCTCTATATATATATATATATATATATATATATATATATATATATATATATATATATATATATATATATATCCACTGATCATCATATCAGACATATATTTGTGAACATTTTTATTTAATAAAAATACTTATGCTTTAAAAATTTGTAAACAAAACATTTTTAAATACAAAACTTTGAAGTACATTGAAGCACCTATCACTGTCAGGTATGCCTTGAGCGTTTGAAATTTGATATTACCATGGCCTGTCAACCTGACTACTAAAGAATAATAAGACCTCAGTGGTTGGTTTACCAACTGCAGTTTTCAGTTTGGAATTTAGCGACTAGAAGGAAAATGATAATTTTCCATCCATTTATTGGTTCTTGATTCCTTTCTCTACTGTAAAGGTATGTATATAATAACTACTGTGATTCTTAGGATAGTCAAATGGAATCAGTACATGATATATCTAGATTCCTCCACATTTTCAGAACTAACTTATAACTTGACAGTGGCTTCATTCAAACATACTTATTAGCAATATTAATTACTAATCCTCAAAGAAACAAAGTTATCATGTAATGGGAGGTATGGTTTGATCTTCCAAGAGAGTACTTTCTATAATCCTTAGACATACATATCCTGGACATGAGAGAGGAACATTTATGGGACTATCTACACTGCTATGGGACTATGCCCACTACAAACACAAGCTTTTCTTGTAAACTGGTCAGGTTCAACCTAAAACCTATGAGCTGTCTGATTTTCTAAAAATTTCTATTTTTTTTTTACTAGATATGATATGAGTTTTTTAAAGTTTTCAATATTTTAATGTTCATTCAGATGGAAAAGGATCCCTTTCCAAACATGTCTATTTACTTTCAATATGAAATAACAAGAAACAGAGTTCATATTGCTTTTAAAATTTATTTTTACAATATTGTTGACCATGTGTGATGTTAACCAATGGCTGCTGTCGCTCCTGACTCCTCTAATATCAAGGCTCCTAAACCCTTTCTTGATAACTCCTGGTGTCTCTTTCCATATTCTTTGAAAGATATATCAAATGTTTTGGGCAGTGTAATATTCATTTAATATACGCTTTAATCTTCAAATTTAATGAGCAGGTTAGAGCAAAGAACCACAAAGAGAGTAGCTATCAATCTGTGTATTGATCTATCATCCATTTGTCTCTATATTCTATCACCTATATAACTTTCATATACATACATATGTATGGTTATGAAAATTTTATTCCTTCCAAAGTATTATGGTTCAACAACTATTACAAAATATTTTTAAATATCCTAAGAATGAGTAAAGAAATGCGTGTGATCCTGTGGCTGTTGGAATGCGCCTTAGGATATTGACATCACAAAGTTCTTAAGAATGACTACTACAGAACCCTCAGATTTCAGCAGTATGTCTAGCAACTGTAGTAAGCACTTTGGTGTTCAGGAGCAAGAAGGGAAAATTCAAGTTTATTGATAGGTTCTCTCTATCAGGCTCCACAGAAAAGGTATTTTTATAAGAAATTTGTTTCTCTTGGTTGCCTAATTCTATCAGGAAATATTCTATCTTTATTCCTCCAGATCTTATAATCTATGTCAACTCAGCAGTGGTTTTTTGAAAAGGGAGTTATTGGAGGAATATCCAGTACCAATGTTCTATAGAAACAGCATTATTATATAAGGTGTGCTATTTTTTAAGCATACAGGAGAACAATTTCTGTAATTTTTTAAAAAAATTACCATGTAATGGGTGACGATTATTTTATGTGCAACCCATTTGTTTTAACTACCATAACCACACACATACACACACACACACACACACACACACACACACACATTCTATGTATATTGTTGACAAATATCTGTTATTCCATATAAATACTCAAGAATCATCAATTATTCACTAATATAAAAGCCACATAAATGAAGGGAAGAGACAGTATGTGCATTTTCTCAAATATGACATAGTCTTACACTATGGACATCACACTACAAATTTCCCATGTTTTTTCTCTTAATATTTGATTTCCATGAGATGCTACATAACTAATTGTAAGATTTAAAGTGAATTTTCCACATTATTTTAGGTACAGTACTTAGTCATTCTTGGTTTACTAAATAAAAATTTTTGTACCTAAAATGTGTGTGTCTTCCTGCACAGACTTTAATGTTTCCTGTAACTTTACATACATTAGACTCCAACATTCACAGTGTTGGTGAAGTTTATATTCTGTCTTTTCAAATTTACTCTAGACAGGTTGAAAATATATATATATATATTCTCAATTCCTAATTTTATATATATATATAAAGTTTTCTAAAAATATTTCTCCTGTTGTTGCAGAAATATTATAATGATTATCTATCTATTTATTTTTCATCTAGTTATGGTTGTTAAGAGCATTATTAGTCTCATAGTAGATGACTGTCAATATTTCTACTTACAATGAAGATTATTATTATCAGATATTTAAATTAGAGATTTTAGTTTTATTAAATTCTTCTGAATTTTGGATCATATATATTCATTTAGATGTCTTGTGATTGAAAGAAAATATAAGTACAAATTATTTCATTTGATGTAGACATGTTTTTGTGTATGTGTATTGTGCATGTGTATTGTTTAGTAAATTTACATAATATGCTTATATTTTGACTGTTATATGGCACAATAGACAGTGTGGAAACTTTGTCTGTAGTATCATGTTTCAAAAACATCACACATTTGAAATATTTAGATAATTATGTATATATATGTATATGAATATATATGTATGTATATATACACACACATACAAACACACACACACACACACACACACATATATATATATATTTTTTTTTTCTTTTTAAATCAGTGTTTACATTTTGTCATATGGTCTCCTGAATCTGAGGGGGCAAATTAAATATCTTCAGTTTTAGAACAACCTATTAACTTAACAGTGTGTTCCATACAGACTTGCAGCTCCAGGTTCAGAAACTCACACAAATACACAAACACAAATACTCATATGCACACACACACACACACACACACACAAACACACACGTGTCATACTCAACCAATCAAAACATAATAGAAAAGTTACAAACCTGGGAAGGATTATGTGAAAAAAGAGATTGGGGCAATGGATTCAGAAAATATGATATATTTACAGTATAGAATACAACTCAACTATTAAAAACAATGAAATTTTGTAAATTTAGGGAAGTGTGTGGAAATGGAGAATGCCATGCTGAGTTAGGCGTCCCAATTGCAAAAGAACACACATGGAATGCACTCACTGATACGCTTGGAATACAGAAGTCTCAACTCACAAATGAAATCATTCCCAAGAAGAACTAAGGAGAGGGTCCTGGTCCTGGAAAGGCTCAGTGTAGCATTTCAGGAAATACCCAGACAGGGAAACAGGGAAGAGGTATTTGGGGGACAGAGGGAGGCAAGGGAGCTTATGCAACTTTTGAGGACTTTCCTGGGTTTCCTGGAAAGGGGTTATCATTTAAAATGTAAATAAAGAATATATCAAATTAAAAAAAAAAGAAAAAATGGAAGGGCAAAGAGAGAACAGCAAACAAAAAATTAGAAAATATTATATGTGTGTGTGTGTGTGTGTGTGTGTGTGTGTGTGTCTGTGTCAGTGTGTGTGTGTATGAATTTCTCAAAGGAAAAACTGCATACAAAAGGAATGATGAAAAAAGGAATCTGATTTGCTTGAGGTAATTGTATATTCAGTCAGATTGATGAAGTTGTTTCTCAGCTGTAGGAGTTCTCTTGTGGAGTTTCTTGTGTCTCTTAAATATACTATCATATCATCTGCAAATAGTGATAATTTGACTTCTTCCTTTACAATTTGTATCCCTTTGACCCCCTTTTGTAGTCTATTTACTCTAACTAGAATATTAAGTACTATATTATATAAATATGGAGATAAAGGGCAGCCTTGTCTAATCCATATTTTGGTGTGATTGCTTCAAGTTTTTCTCCATTTAGTTTGATGCTGGCTTCTGGTTTGCTGTATATTGCCTGTAGTATGTTTAGATATGGGCCTTTAATTCCTGTTCTTTCCAAAACTTTAACATGAAAAGATGCTGACTTTTGTCAAATGCTTTTTCAGTATCTAATGAAATGATCGTGTGTGTGTTTTTTTTTTCTTCTTTCACTTTGTTTATATAGTGGATTATATTGACAGCTTTCCATATATTGAGCATTCCTGCATTCCTGGGATGAGATCTACTTGTTCATTTTGAATGATCATTTTGATATGTTCTTGGATTCAGTTGAAATGAATTTTATTGAGTATTTATGAACTGGTATTCAAAAGGGAAGTTATTCGAAAGTTCTCTTTCTTTGTTAGATCATTGTGTTGTTTTGGTATTATTATATTGTGGCTTCATAGAATGAATTGGACAGTGTTTCTTCTATTTCTACTTTGAGGAATACTTTAAAGTGTATTGGTATTAGTTCTCCTTTGAAAGTCTGATAGAATTCTGAACTAAAAACCATCTAGTCCTGGGATTTTCTTTTTTTTTTCCCTCTTTCTTTTTACTTTTTTCACTTTCTTTCTTTCTTTCTTTTATTTTTTTTATTTTTTTATATTTTTTTTTTATTTTTGGTTGGGAGACTGTCAAGGGCTACTTCTAGTTCATTAGGGGTTATTGGACCATTTAGATTGTATATCTGATCCTGATTAAATTTTGGTAATAGGTAACTGTCTATGAACATATTCATTTCATTCAGATTTTCCAGTAGTGTTGAGTATAGGCTTTTGTTGCAGAATCTGACAATTTTTTGAATTTTCTCAGTTTCTGTTGTTATTTCTCCCTTTTCATTTCTGATTGTGCTAATTTGGATAATGTCTCTGTGCCATCTGGTTAGTCTGGCTAAAAGTTTATCTATCTTGCTGATTTTTCTAAGAACCAGTTCCTGGTTTTGTTGATTTTTTTGTATAGTTATTTTTGATTCAACTTGGTTGATTTCATCCCTGAGTTTGATGACTTTTTGTCTTCTGATTCTCTTGAGTGTATTAGCATCTTTCTGTTCTAAGTCTTTCAGGTGAACTGTTAAGCTGCTAGTGCAAATTCTCTCAAGCTTAGTTTTGGAGGCATTGAGTGCTAGCACCATTTTCATTGTGTCCCATATATTTTGGCATTGTTGTCCCTTCATTTTCTTTAAATTATAAAAAAAAAAAATAAAAATCATCGATTTATTTATTTATTTATTCCTTGACCTGGGTATCAGTGTTCATCTTCCATATATATGAGACTTTCTGTTCTTTTTGTTGCTATTGAAGACCACCCTTACTCCATATTGATCTAATAGGATTCATGGGATTAGTTTGATATCGATATATCTACTGACGTCTGTTTTCTGATCAATTATAGGTTTAAATTTTGGGTAGATACCGTGAAGTGCTTAGAAGAAGGTATATTCTTTTGATTTAGGATGTAATGTTATATAGATATCTATTTAATGCATTTGTTCGAAACCTTCTTTTAGTTTCACTGTATCTGTTTAGAGTTTGTTACACTGATTTGTCCATTGATGAGAATGGGGTCTTGAAGTCACCCACAATTATTAAGTGGGTTGTGACGTTGGCTTTAAAGTTTCTTTTATAAGTGAGAAATCCCTTTTATTTGGAGCATAGATCTGTTAGATTTTTCATTTTTTGAGTATAAGGTATCCTTCCTTGTCTTATTTGATACCTTTTGGATGAAAGACAATTTGATCCACTATTAGATTGCTTATTCAAGCTTCTTTCCTGGCACCATTTGCTTGGAAATCTGTTTTCCTGCCTTTTACAGTGAGGTAGTGTTTAGCTTTGACACTGCAATGTATTACCTTTATGCAGAAAATTCTCGAGTTGTGTTTATATATCTTTTCTGTAATTCTGTGTGTTTTGGGGGGAAATTGAATCCATTGATGTTAACAAATATGAAGAAACAGTGAATGTTGCTTCCTGCAATTTTTTATGTATTTTTTATATTGGTGTGGTTATGTTCTTTTGGTTTGTTTAAAGATTATTCCTCGTTTTTTCCATTGTATGGTTTCAATCCATTTGTTCTTGTTTTCCAAGTCATTATTCCTGGAAGGGCTGGATTTGTGGAAAAATTAGTTCTTTTTTTATGAAATACCTTGGTCTCTCCATCTAAGGAAATTGAGATTTTTGCTGGATATAATACTTTGGACTGGTGTTTTTGTTCCCTTAAGTTCTGCCTGACATCTGCTCAGCCTCTACTGGATTTTATAGTCTCTGGTGAGAAGTCCAGTGTAATTCTGATAGGTCTACCTTTATATGTTAGTTGACCATTTTCCATTATTGCTTTAGTATTCTTTCCTTGCTTAGCATATTTGGTATTATTGTTAGTATGTGACAGGAGGATTTCTGTTCTGATCCAATCTCTCTGTGTATACTGGTATGTAAGTACTTCTGCGAAAACCTCTCTCTTGTAGTTATATTTGGGTATGTAAAAATGAGGATCAGTTCAAATCTGGGTGCAGGCAGTAATTGGAAGAATCAAGTCCCAGGTTGTTTCTAGGCTCTTATATCCTCAGGGTGCCTGGCTGTTTCCTCTGAGCAGCAGAAGTTGTCCTACTATACTGCTACAACTCATCAGTACTTAGCTACCTTCGTGCATGGCATAATATAGTCCGAAGCCGGAGACAGAAATTTGAAGGCTTCTCCCTGAGTGTGTCTCATGGGCTAGTATGAGCTGCAGAATAGTTCTTGCTTGTGCTGGATGTCTCCTCTGTTTCACTGGGTGAAGAGCTGGCTTATTGTGCTACATGGAGATGGTACACTGTCACAAATTTCTATTAGGATGTTTGCTATTTTAAGTAGTGATCCTGGAGATAGTACAAAGACTATTGACAGTTGTATCACTGGCATCAGTGTAGATTCAGAGCACAGAAGTCATTATGTACATAGAGCTCTTCTACAGCGACAGGATGATTCAATCACATCAATTACTCTTCTGTTAGCAGCAAGGATATTACTTATAACAAGGTGTAAAAAGATATAATACATGAATGTCTCAGAAATGTTGCCATAGTTTTCATGGTAGGTAGGATCTTAGACATCAATATGATTTCTTGTGCACGCTAAAAATTACTTAACTCAATATGACGATACCTTTCTGTATGGAACTTGAAATTAAGCCCTTTCTCATTTAGCAACACAGATTGCTGCCATCAGCAGCATTTTGGTTTGTTTGGTTTTTTTTGTTTGTTTGTTTGTTTTGTTTTGTTTTATTTGGGAGGGGGAACTAGAAAATATGAATACTGACATGGAATTTCATATACAACACTTCAGTCCACAGTAAACATAGACATCACCAATCTGTTCAGAGACAACACTGACTACAGATATCAATGTGTTTAAAAAATCTCACAGTGAATGAGTGATATCAATATATTTGTCATAGTAGAGAGAATGACTGATGTCACATTCTGGCTCCATATGTCACTAAGGATGATTAAAATCCAGGTTGCCTGTGGCATTTGTAATCTTGGGTATATCATGGCGTCTCTTTATTGCTAGGAAGTATCAGGAGCTTCAAAATATTTCACAGAGAATGAATGACAGTGAACAGGAAGCACATAGTTACCAAAAGGATGGATTATTGTCATCAAATTTTTTGTAGTTGAGAGTGTATTTCTCAACAATTAAATCACAGGTGACAAAACATGCATCACTGACATCAGCATAGATTCCAATATCAGTTGGTTTCACTCATATTAATGTGGTTCTAAATAAGAGAACTGATTACTGAAAGCATTGCTGTCTACAAAATCTAAAAATGTAAAAATAAAATGCTGCCTCTTCTCATGATATATCTATCAATGAACTCATGGTCCACAGCAGGAGATACACAAAACCATCAGAGCTGTCATCAGAGCTGTGGAAGTTAGTATCTAAGACATCATTCTGATCTTCAATCCCAGCTCATTACACTTACATAAATATAATATCATGTATCAGGCCAGATCTTAGAATTCAGCATTCCAAAAGCAGCAGCACAAATCACAGCCATCATGAAGGCCTCCATCAGCATGTGAAACTATGGACTCCATCAAAATTGTTCGCTACTTCATGTAGCATTGATATCAACATATTATCAATTTGCAGGTAGGATCAAAAGCATTAACGGTACACTCAGTAGATGCACACAGCATTTACCTCATTAAGACATTAGGCAGGATTTTTTACTATTAATATTACTACCAACTCTTATTATTGTGGTCACTCTCATATTGTTGTGATCACACAAAAGACAGCAGGGATCACTGACACATGGCTGTGAGAGACCTAAAGAATAATGGAAATAAAATGGTGTCTGCTGTCATTATTCAGGTCACTTCACTATATCATAGAACATAGAATTCTGTATGGCATGAGGGAGTAGTAATGACTTTGACCTTCACGTTTGACCCTGCTGGCCTCAGCTTTCTTTGACATTAACAATCTCTTCAGAAACTTCATGAACAATGGGTTTCAAGATGACTACTAGAGGCAGTGGGAATGATTGCCATTGTCATAGTTCCTGCAGGTACTTTAGCTATTTAATATTTTAGAAATAATAACATGGCTCTTAATGACAGCACACATAACTGACTACAAGGTTGCCAATGGTCACATAGATCTTTAGCAACACCATGGTGTCTTTTGCCACAAGTTTTATCAATTACATCAAGATAGATTCAGATGGAAGAAGATTTTATTTCATAAACTACTTCTGCAGTGTCAGGACATCATTACCTCTTCTGGTGGCAGAAGGATCTTATAAATTACATGGTAAACATTGATACCTGTGTGCATGTATTACAGATATTTACATAGCTTCTTATTGCAGGTAAGATCTCAGACTTCAATAAGATCTCTAGGGCCAACTCAGAACACTTAACTCAAATTGATTTTGAGTTCACTATGGATCTTTGAATTTAATGGATTCTCATGCAGCAGAAAGATCATAGTCATCATCATGGTCTCCAACAGCAACAGGAACCATGACTAAATTATGATTGCTCTTCACCACATGCAGTACTTACACAAACAAAATTTCAGGTTCCAGGTAGTATCATATACATAACATGGTTCCAGTAGCAGCACAAACATTTACCACATTACACACTTCAGCAGCAGCACTGACAAGGAATTTCACAATAGACCCTTCTGTCTGAAGAATTCCAAACAAAATGGAACTTTTAAATGACCCCACAGACAATGGGTTTCATAATAGTTACCAGTGGCATTATGGATTTGTACTCTCAATAAATTTTCCTGGCAGTTGAGATCAAAGATATATTCAATCTTCTCAAAAGTGGCAATCTGAATCAGTTACAACCTGCTTCCGTTTATCAAAAGGGATCTTGAATGTATCATGGTGGATGTTGGCAGGTAGTTTCAGGAAAATCAAGGTAGTTTCAGAGGACAGGTTTGACCATGTACAGAAATACCTTCCTTGTGAATTGAAGGAAGTTTCTCTTAAATGGTTCAGAAGCATGGAAGACTGACATCAGTAAGAATTTTACTGGCAGTTGGAAACATTGACATTCTTGGGGCTTCAAGCACCAAAATACATTATATTGTCGATATGTTGTGCTACCGACATGTATCAGGATCATAAACTGAATTAATTTTGGCAGGTAGGGTTTCAGATATCAATCTTATCTTAAGTGCCAACTAAGAATACCTACTTTAATATGATTGTGGGTGTGAGGATGTATCATAAAATTCTTTAGATTCTCAAGAGGCAACACCAATCATAGCCATCTCCAAAATCTCCATCAGATTAGTAACAATCAATTCTGTCATGATTTCTGTTCACAGTATGAGTACTAACATCAACACAGCTTCTTGTTACAGGTAGGATCACAGATATCAAAACATATTGCACGTTCAACATTGGGTGTTATAAGTATTCTTCAGGATCCTCAACTGAATTTACTGTGACATGTAGGATCTAGACATGAATCTGATCTCTAGTGCCTGCTATGTATAAGTACCTTACTGTGATTGTGGACATGAGTATGAACCATATTTATCAGATGCTCGAGAAGCAGCACCAAACACAGCCATCACCAGGATCCCCATCAGGATAATCATATTGACTCCATCATGACTTACATCATTATAGCTTAGGCAGCCTTACTGACAATGAACTCTATAATAGACACTTATGTCTGAGGGGTCTCAGAGAACAAGAACTTCTTATGGAGTTCTGAAGCTTTTACAATGTGTTTCTGCAGGTTTTGATCCCTGTGCAGATGGACTCCTCCTGGAAGTCTCACATGGTACACATAGTCAGGATATGTTCCCAGCTGACTCTGGTTCCTCCTGCAATTTCTCCAGTCTGTCTTTATCTGACATTCACATGACCCCTTCCCCGGACACTTAGCCATCATCTCTTCCTTCTGCATTTCCTGATACTAGCTTATCACCACAAAGCCCAGTTGTACAAATTGTCTCCACTCCCTTAGCTTCCACCCTTTTTGGGCATCCTGACTTCTCTCTTTGACTCCTTGTCTCTCTCTATCTTTCTGTCTCTTTATTTCTCTCTCTTCCTGAGTGTGTGTGTGTTTCTGTGTGTGTCTCTTTCTGTGTGTGTGTGTCTGTCTGTCTGGAAATTTGTGGGATTAGGAAACAAGCTGGATCTGAATTATATTCAGCTTCCTGAATTAGCACTGGTATGGGTCATGTATATTAGAAATGCGTCTGGGGTCCCCAGCATATGAACACAAGATATAAATATTTCTGAAAGACACCAAGTTTGACTCCTGCAGAAAGGAAATAAATGTAATGATTTATCTGAAAAATATAAGGAAGAAAAAACATTAATTTTTAAACTTCAAACTTTAAATAATAGAAATAAAATCAAATAGAATAATATTTTGTATCTACTTTAACGGTTTTTATAGTGAAGTTGTAGATGATAGAATGGATTAATTTACAGAATGTTTTTATATTTAACTGTGATTCTGAAATGAGCAAATATTGTTATGGGAAAAATATAACTAAATCTTCAATGCAGTCTGACCTCCCTGTTGGTGAATCTTTCTTAGTCTACGTAGTAAATCACATTAATATTTAAAGTCTCCTATGATATTTACACGTTGATCTCTAAGAATCACAGTATTAATGATGTTGAATTTTTACATATACCTTGATAGAGCTAAAAAATATTTAGGTATTGAGAGTATGTGGGAATGAACATGCATTTTACTCAGTTTAAAAATATTCTTCATTTTCTTGAGCAGATATTATCCCTGATATTTTTCAATGTCTGTCTATGTATATATGTATCTATCTAACGATATATCTATGTATCTATGTATCTATGTATCTATGTATCTATGTATCTATCTATCTATCTATCTATGTATCTATCTATCTATCTATCTATGTATCCATCTTCATATATGTGTGTGTGTTTATTTGTGTTTGTGTTTATTTTTCTACCAATCCTTTTAACTGTATATCTATTATCTATCATATCAGATATATTTATGAAAATTTTATTAATAAAATTACTTATTCTTCAAAAATTGTAAAAAGAATACATTTTTAAATCCAAAAGATTGAAGGACTTTGAAACACTGGATACTGTCATCTATGGCATGAGCCTTTGAATCTTGATATTACAATGGCCTGTCACCCTGACTACTAAAGAATCATAAGACCTCAGTGGATGTTTTACCAACAACAATCTTCAGTTTGTTATTTAGTGACTAGAAGGAAAGCCATAATTTGCCATCCTTTAATTGATTCTTGATTCCAGGCTCCACTGTAAAGGTAAGTATATAAGAACTAATTTGATTCTTATGAAAGTTTATCGAATCAGGACTTGATCTATCTAGATTTCTCCAGATCTTCAGATCTAACTATTACTTGGCAGTGGCTTCATTCGAACATACTTATTAGACATATTCGTTATTAATTCCATAAAGAAATATAATTATCATGTAATGGGAGATATGATTTGATCTTCTAAGAGAATGCTTTCTATAATTCTTAAAAATTACATGCCCTGGACATGAGAGAGGAACATTTTCTAGACTGTCTAATTGTGTTTACAAACATTTCTTGTAAACTTGTCAGGTTCAACCTAAAACCTACAAGCTTTCTGATTTTCAGGAAATTTCTATTTTTTTCTTACTAGATGTGACATGAATTTTAAAAGTTTTCAATATTTTAATGTTCATCCAGATAGAATGTAATCTCTTTCCAAACTTTTCCATTTACGTTCAATATTGCATACCATGAAACAGAGTTCATATTGCTTTTAAAAATAATCTTTAAACTATTGTTGACCTGTTCAAGAACTTTTTTCCCAGGCCCATGTCCTCTAGGGTCTTCCCCAGTTTATTTTCTATTAGTTTCAGTGTGTCTGGTTTTACATGGAGGTCCTTGATGCTCTAAGATCAAGAATTGACAAATGGGACCACATAAAATTACAAAGTTACAGTAAGGCAAAGGACACCATCAAAGAACAAATTGGCAACCAACAAATTTGAAAATATCTTCACCAACCCTACATCCGATAGAGGGCTAATATCCAATGTATACAAAGAACTCAAGAAGTTAGACCCCAGTGAACCAAATAACCCTTTTAAAACATGGGGTAAAGAGTTAAACAAAGAATTTTCACCTGAGGAACATCGGATGGCGGAGAAGCATCTTAAAAAATACTCAACTTCATTAGTCGTCAGGGAAATGCAAATCAATAAAACCTTGAGATGTCACCTTACATCAGTCAGAATAGCTAAGATTAAAAACTCAGGAGACAGCAGGAGTTGCCAAGGATGTGGAGAATGAGGAACACTCCACCACTGCTGGTGGGGTTGCAAATTGGTAAAACCACTCTGAAAATCAGTCTGGCAGTTCCTCAGAAAGCTGAGCACATCACTTCCAAAAGATCCTGCTATACCACTCCTGGGCATATACCCAGAGGCTTCCCCAGCATGCAATACAGACACATGCACCATTATGTTCATAGCAGCCTTATTTATAATAGCCAGAAGCTAGAATGAACCAGATGGCCCTCAAAGGAGGAATGGATACAGAAAATGTGGTATATTTACACAATGGAATACTACTCAGCAATAAGAAACAATGAATTCACAAAATTTTTAGGCAATTGGTTTGATCTGGAAAATATCATGCTAAATGAGGTAAACCAATCACAAAAGAATACACACAGAATACAATCTCTGATACGTGGATATGGATTAGCCTTGAAGCCCTGAATACCCAAGACACAAATCGCATAACAAATGACTCCCATGAAGGAATATGGAGATGGTCCTGTTCCTGGAAAGGATTGATCTAGCATTGTAGGGAAATATAAGGAAAGATAAAAAAAGGAAGTAGGTGATTGGAGAATGGATGGAGAGAAGAAGGTTTATGGGAAATATGGAGAGGGGGGATCCGGGAAAGGGGAAATCATTTGGAGTGTAAACAAAGAATGTAGAAAATAAAAATATTTTAAAAAATTTCAACGTCATTAGTCATTAGGGAAATGCAAATCAAAACAACCCTGAGATTTCATCTTACACAAGTCAGAATAGCTGAGTTTAAAATTCAAGAGGCAGCAGGTGTTGGTGAGGATGTGGAGATAGAGGAACGCTCCTCCATTGCTGGTGGTGTTGCAAATTGGTGCAACTACTGTGTAAATCAGTTGGGCGGTTCCTCACAAAACTGGGCACCTCACTTCCAGAAGATCCTGCTTTAGTACTCCTGGGCATATACCCAGAGGATTCCTCAGCATGTAATAAGGATACTTGCTAGACTAAGTTCATAGCAGCTCTATTTATAATAGCCAGAAACTGGAAAGAACCCAGGTATCACTCAACAGAATAATGGATGCAAAAAATGTTATATATATATATATATATGCAATTGAGTAATAGTCAGCCATTATAAACAGTGAATTCATGAAATTCTTAGGCAAATGGATGGAGCTGGAGAACATCATACTAAGTGAGGTAACCCACTCCCAAAACAACAATCATGGTATGCACTCATCAATAAGTGGATATTAGCCTAGAAAACTGGAATACCCAAGACATAACCCACATATCAAATGTGGTACAAGAAGGACAGAGGAGAAGTCCCTTGTTCTGGAAAGACTCAGTGTAGCAGTATAGGGCAAAACCAGAACAGGGAAATAGGAAGGGGTAGGTGAGAGAACAGAGGGAAAGTAAGGGGGCTTATTGAACTTTCTGTAAGTTGGTGGGCAGGAAAGAAGAAATCATTTGAAATGTAAATAAAAATATAACGAATAAAAAGAAAAAAGAAAAATGCAAATTTCATCAAAAGAAAAAAAAAGAAAAAAAAAAAAAAGAAAATTGACTTCATCTTTTATCCCGTGTTGTTCTTCCTTTCCTAAATCCTTCTTTCCTTTTACAAATTTCTAATAAATTATATATCATTAAGTATTTCCTATTCATGAATTCCACCTTAGGCACCTTTTGTATTTAGGGATAAAGTCCACCAGACTACAACAATCTAGCATATTATTGTCTAAAAAGTGCCCATTTTCTCTAACATCTTTTGTTAATTCCATCAACAGTGTCTTCATTTGGGTTTTAGAGCAAACAAGGCCACACCTCCTAATAATGTAACTCTCCAGACCAAGCACAATCATTCCATTTGTTACACATGCATACACACACACCACACACATACACAAATACACACACATACACGCATTTATGTGTATATATATATATATATATATATATACACACATACACACATACACACACACACACACACACACACACACACACACACACACACACACACACATATATATATATATATATATATATATATATATATATATATATATAACAAAGCTTTACCCCAGATTTTTGTCTGATTTAAAATATATAATATGAATGCATATCCAACATCAGTAGAATTTCCAGCTCAAATTTTAATTTATAGACATATTCATATTAAGCTTATATTTTTCCTTTGTTTTCAGTGTTTTTAATATTTTTCTTTATACATACAAGAAATCCTTCATCTGGTTGAAAAATAGTATTTTGTCACAAATGTATTGATGATTCCAATTTTTCTACTTGCATATGATCAATATTCAAATATTATTCGATCCTCAACTGGAAAAAACTAGATGAATGATCATGGCATCATAAGATATTTTAGATTTTAGCACATAATGAAAATCCTAATGATTTTCAATGAATAGACATGATTAAACTCATAAAAAATATGAAATAATATCCTTTATCCAACATAATTTGCAGTACTTATTGTCAGAATAACTTCTATATCAGAAAATTTCCAATTTCAAGAAATGAAACTATATTGGAAAGTCTAAATTCAAATTTCTTTTGTTAGTAATGAGCTATTGATAACTCTTTTCTTATTAGTGTCACTCACATTTTCAGTTTCTTTCCACCTTTGACATAATTATATTTCATTATATCTCTTGTTCTGTCATTGATTCATTGATATATTCTTTACAGATACGTAGTTATGTTTCTACTCTGTAGAAGCCAAGAAGGAGCTTTTAGAAGGATACATTTAAGTCAATAGGTATAGTGAATTCAAGGAAAAATGTGAATAAAGAGGTTTGGGAATTTAAAAGGCTTATGCAGTTAGGAAAAAGGGAATGTGAACTAAACTGGCAGTTAGGGTGATTTAATTGGAGAAAGGAGCATTGAAAGTGATATCAAAGTCTTCAATCCCATGAACCAAACAAAACATAATTGAATGAAGAGTAAATTCATGCGATGTGAAAGTAAAAAGATGATAACAGTAAAAAACCCTTTAACTGAATTCCAACTCAAAATGACTAGAAAACTATCTCCTTTCTGGTTAGCTTTTAAACTGTCTGAATATGCTATTCAGGGTGCTTGGGGAGATAAAAGTTAGCCGTGGTCTTACCTATTGCTGGAAACAGCATGCTATAACACAGTTAAATTCATCACACCGTTGCTATGGTTGCACAACTATTATGAGGTAATCATGCATGTTTTCAAGTTTGAGACATGAACCACATGAGGGATTACAATGCTTAATACTGAAATTGTAGTTAAAGGCTCATAGGTCATAGGATAGAACGCATTATAATTTTGCTCATTGTGATGTTGTAAAATTGCCTTCCATGTTTATGTTTACACACATAGACTGGTAGCAATCTTAGTCAAAAAACTTCTTTTGAATTGGACAACAGTCATTGGAAAGACCAACTGCATTCCATTGTTCAGGTAATAAGTGACACAGAAAGCAAAACCCTAAAAGAAACCACCAGGCCACCATTCATACTCTCCACATGTCAGCAAAAGTGCACTGATGATCAGGAGTGAGGATTATAAGGGACAGGGAATGATCAGTGCTGTGAAATGCTGACTCTGGACATGAATATGGGCACTGCTTTTGTGAACTCATAGTAATTGTGTATATCTAGATATTATTAAGATAAGTCAGCCAGAATTATGTACATAAATATGTGGATGTTTTCTACATGCTCCATCTCTTAGGAGGATAAAGTAGCACTTGGAAGCTTTTTGGAGGGTTGTTTAACTAATGATCAGGTTTTCATTGTTCTAGTGGATACACTCATATCCAAATTCACATGGGCAGCACTAATACAACATAGTGAATAACCATATATAAAATATGACATGAAATGGTTACAGGGAACATTAGAGGGGAAAATATGTTAACAAAGTAAACAGCAGAATATTAAGATTGTATTTCAGTGTATGGGTACATGAGTGTTTGTGGGTAAGGTAGTTGGGTATGCAGAGAGTAAGATTCTGTGATGATAGCTTTGAAGTCTGAGGGTCTTCTGTCATTCTAACTGTACTAAAATGCTGATGATAACTTCTAAAATGTCCTAAAAACTGTATTGCTCTTTCTGATGGTCAAAGACTGCAGCCTTAGGTGGCTAACACCTGTAGGCTAACAGAGAGGATTAAGCAGTACAGTCTTAGTTTTATCTCAACATCAACTGCTAGCCTCTAACTTTCAGCTTGCTAGTCAGAAGTCTTTGCAGGGAGAAAAATAGGACTCTTATAAAAGTGGTTAATTAGTCTACTACTAAGTTGTAAAAAGTTTCTAATGTAAAGCTATCAAAAAGGGAAAAGCAGAAAGAGCTTATGCAGGTGAGGGGGGAATTAAATGTTCTAATTGTAGAAAGGTGAAAAGTGAGAGAGAGCAGGAGATTGAGAAATGTAGTAGTAATAGTAGTAGTAGTGGTAATAGAAGTAGTAATAGTAGTAGTAGTAGTAGTAGTAGTAGTAGTAGTAGTGGTAGTGGTAGTAGTGGTAGTGGTAGTGGTAGTGGTAGTGGTAGTGGTAGTAGTAGTAGTAATAGTAGTAGTAGTAGTAGTAGAAGTAGTAGTGTCCTATGTCTTTTGACTTCAGTACTTATACATCTTTCAAAATGCATGATCACATGTTACAAGTTCATCACAATTTCACACAAAGATCAAATAACAAATTGGAATAGAAGTTTACAACAGAGAATGTTTGTGTGCATATCCATTACTAGTAATTATCTAGATAGTAACATCTATCATTTGTCTTTTCTACAAGTTCATAGAAAGTTTAAAACCATTATTAAGTTATAAGTGAAGTTTTGTATAAATAAACCCAGTCAATATTTTATCTTCTGTTTTAGCACCTATAATAACTTCTAGTACCCTTTTTAGGACCTTTGGCTAATTGTTTTATAACCTCTTAACATGTGTTCTGAGTAGGAGAAAGTCGGGTTACTATGTAAGAGCAATTAACTTTGACACTTTGGAGACTGGCAATGTTTTCATTGCAGTTTGACTATAGAAAAGGACTTAGGAATAGTCCCCTTATAAAAGAGCTTAAATAAATATAATTTTAGGAATTTTCTCTCTTTTTTTGGTTTTGCTTTCTTTGAGACAGTGTTTGTCTGTAGAGCCCTGACTGTCCTGGAACAAACTCTGTAAACCAGACTGGCCTCAAGCTCAGAAATCCACTTGTGTCTGCCTCCCAGTCTGCTGGGATTACAGGCAGGCCAGTGACACCACTTCCCAGTGATTTTAGGAATTCTTATTGGATCATAATTAAATGTAAATTTATCTATTTGTCTATATAGCATCACTATAAGACAGTACACCTTCATGGATCTACAGAGATCTGTTCCAAATGGGTGTGCTATTACATATTGATTATTATAAATGTATAATCATAACAGGAAAAGCATATAAATAGCAGGAGTGTTTCCTAAAATAAATCCCCCAAAAGCCTTGCTCAATGGAGGTTTACATGTCACAGATCATATAATAATCCAATGCAAGCATTTCAGGATGATCATCTGCTAGTATATTAGCTTACCACATTATACATTCTGACAAAAGTTTATTTGGGGGTAACAGGTTCAGAGTGTTAAAACCCATAACCATCATGGCAGAGAACATTTCACATTTAAACAATCATAGAAGAGATCATTCCCTACACTCTCTAGATTCCTGTTTAATATTTCAACTTATAGGCTTCTGCTTAAAAAGTGTTTCAATTCTATATCGCATGTTTTTTTGTGTGTGTGTGTGTGTGAAGATTTACACTAAGAATACTCATTTTCTTTCCACTTTTTTCTAAAAAGCGTATTACTTTGATTAAAAAAAATACATTTGTACCACTTTGAGAGACAGAAACTTGGGATTTTAATTAAAAAGATTAAGACATATCTATCAAAATATGCTGATGATATTTATGAGATGTTTCCTTTCTATTGTTGTGATAAAAACGTCATGAACTGATAGGAAGGCAAGACTTATATCACCATTCAGTTTTTTGATTATCACAAAGAAGTCAGGACAGGATGTCAAAACTTGCTTTGCATAGCTTGCTCTGTCTATTTTCTCATACAAGCCAGAAGTTTCACTACCTATGGTAGGATGGAACTGCGACACCAATGACCTATGAAGAAAATGCCTCACAACTAGTCTATAAGATAATCTGAAAAGGGTAGTTTCTTCAAATAAAGTTTTCTTCCCTAATAAGTCTATTTTGTGTCTAATTAATAAAATTGAGAAAAGGCAACCTAAGAGATAATGAATTATTTCTACTAAATATATGCTAGTAATCTAGATATTCTCAATAATGCAGTTTCTATTCTAGTGTTATAGCTCATCAACATTTATTTTCATCTAATTTATACCATACATTGCATCTTTCAGATTGCATACTCTCCTCTCAATTTTGAAATACAGATTTTGTGGGGTTATTTTGTTGTTGTTGCTGTAATTTTCCTTTTATGTTTTACCATTAAAGAGGTATTAGTTTCTTGAAAACATGTATTGTTTAGTACTTTCAAAATTTGAAGCATGGTAATTTATATTAAAAATTAGTAACTTATACATATACAATATGCATTATTCATGAACAAACTCTTAAAACCTATAGAAAAAGAAATCACTTGGTTCAAGAGGTAGAGTACCTTGAACGGATATATGCACATACTGGGATATTGTCAAGCTATGGGACAGCAAACTGACAACCCTTTGTAGCTACAGTATTGGGAAGTATCAAATATGGAATTTACTGAGTATATTTCTCTAGCTTACTACTTGATTGTTGATTGTGATAATTACAAAAGTCAATAGATGTGATAATTACAGAAGTCAATAAGATTAAAGAGGAACAAAATGCCCATGGGAGGAGATACGGAGACAAAGTCTGGAACAGAGACTGAAGGAAATGTCATCTAGAGACTGCCCTACTTGGGGAAACATCATTAATTTTTAAAAAACCCAGACACCTTTTCAGATGCCAAAAAATGCTTGCTTACAGTGTCCTGATATAGCTGTCTCCTGAGGTGTTCCGCCAATGCCTGATAAATAAAGAGGGGGATGGTCTAAGCCAGCCTCTGGATCGAGCACTGAGGACACAATGGAGGAGATTGAGAAAGGACCCTTGGAGCTGAAGAGGTTTGCAACCCTATAGGAGGAGCAATAAAATGTACCATCCAGGACCCCCAGTACTCCCAGGGACTAAATCACAAATCAAAGAGTACACAGGGAGGGACTCAATGCTACATCCATATATTTTGCAAGCTTAACCTGACGTGGAGAAGATACTATAGAAAACAATGAAAGGTAAAACTCCAAAAGCTTCTAACCCAATACATCCAAGAAGTCCAGGACACAATGAGAAGACCAAACTTCAGGATAATAGGTATAGAAAAGTGTAAAGATTCCCAATTAAAGGGCATGTAAATAGTTTCTAAAAAATTATAGAAGTAAACTTCCCTAAATTAAAGAATGAGATAACAATGATCATACAATAATCTATAGAACTCTAAAGACTTGGAAATAAGAGGAAATCAAGGCCCATATCTAAACATAGTAAAAACAATATTCAGCAAACTGGTAACCAACATCAATATAAATGGAGAGAAACTTGAAGCAATCCCACTAAAATCTGGGACTAGACAAGGCTGCCCCCTCTCTCCATATCTTTTAAATATTGTACTTGAAATACTAGCGAGGGAAAGTAGACAACATAATGAGGTCAAAGGGATATAAATTGGAAAGGAAGAAGTCAAACTATCACTATTTGCAGATGATATGATAGTATATTAAGTGAAACCCCCAACAAAACAAAAAACAAAAAACAAAAAAACAAAAAAACAAAAAACTTCCACCAGAGAACTCCTACAGCTGAAAAACAACTTCACTAAAGTAAATCAAATCAAGCAAATCAGTAGCCTTCCTATACTCAAAGGATAAGCAGGCTGAGAAAGAAATTAGGGAAATGACACGCTTCACAGTAGCCAAAACTATATACAGTACTTTGGTATGACTCTGACCATACAAGTGAAAGATCTGTATGAGAATAATATCAAGTCTCAAGAAGGAATTGGAAGAAGACATCAAAAAATGGAAAAAAAAATCATCAAAGCTTGTGGATTGTCAGGATTAATATAGTTACAATGGCCATCTTGCCAAAAGCAATATACAGATTGAATGTAATACCCATCAAAATCTCAACTCAGTTCTTCATAGTATTAGAAAGAGCAATTCTCAAATTCATCTGGAATAACAAAAAAAACCCAGGATAGCTAAATCTATTCTCAACAGCAAAAGAAATTCTGGGGGAATTAGTATCCCAGACCTCAAGCAATACTACAGAGCAATAGTGTGGAAATGCATTATATCGATAGAGTAACAAGCAGGTAGATTAGTGGTATAGGACTGAAGATCCAGATATGAACCCACAGTAACTAGTTATTCAGGGAACTGAAGGGGACCCAAGCCTGAAAGAGAGAAAGGGGCTGGAAAGACAGAGAGGCCAAGCAAAAACAGGTATCTTGTCAAAACCTCTTTAATGAAAAGAAAAATGCCTGGTTTTGCACACTATGTAAGAGGAAGTAGGGAGGGGGATGCTAAAAGCACAGAAGGAAGAAAGGTCATCTGGGATGGATGTGTGTTGTGGCACCCAGCAGCGTTTCTGGAATGCTGGTTCCACCTAGACAACCCCAGTTGTTCCACCAGGATAAGAACTAGCTGACCACCATTGTGTGAATAAGGGGGGGTTCAGCCATGAACCTAAAGGTCAGTGGAATCTCAACGTGAGAGCTGTTGAAGGTCTGATTTTCCACAATTTGGTCTCCCACAGTCACTTATCTTTGACAAAGGAGCAGAAAACATCCACTGGAAAAGAGACATCCTTTTAAACAAATCCTTTCCTAATCACTTAGTTGCTTTTTTTCTGCTTGACTGTGTCCTTTGCCTTTCAGAAACTTTGTAATTTTATGAGGTCCCTTTTGTCAATTCTTGATCTTAGAGCATAAGCTATTATCTTAGAGCATAAGCTTAGAGCACAGAACTTTTGCCCTGTGCCCATGCTCTCAAGGGTCTTCCCCAATTTCTTTTCTATTATTTTCAGTGTGTCTGGTTTTATGTGGAGGTTATTGATCCACTTGGATATGAACTTAGTAGAAGGAGATAAGAATATATCAATTTGTATTCTTCAGAAAGCTGACCTCCAGTTGAGGCTGCACCATTTTTTGAAAAGGCTATCTTCTTTCCACGGGATGGTTTAATCTCCTTTGTGAAAGATCAAGTGGCCAAAGGTGTGAGGGTTCATTTCTGGATCCTCAATCCTATTCCATTGATCCACCTGCCTGTCACTGCACAAATACTAGGCAGTTTTTAACATTATTGCTCTGTACTCTTGCTTGAGGTCCAGAATACTAATTCCCCTGAAATGTCTTTTACTAATGTTGACAATAGATTTAGCTATCCTGTTTTTTTGTTTGTTTGTTTGTTTTGTTTTTTGTTTTTTTTTAAATTCTAAATGAATTTGTGAATTGCTCTTTCAATCTCTATGAAGATCTGATTAGGTATTTTGATGGTGAATGCACTGAATATGTATATTACTTTTGTCAAGATGGCCATTTTTACTATATTAATCCTGCTAATCCATGAGAATGGAAGATTTTTCCATTTTCTGAAGTCTTCTTCCATTTCCTTCTTCCCATACCTGAACTTATTCTCATACAGATCTTTCCCTTTTTGGTTAGAGTCAACCCAAGATACTTTATATTGTTTGTGGCTATTGTGATGTGTGTCATTTCTCTAATTTCTTTCTCAGCCTTCTTCTCCTTTGCGTATAGGAAAGCTACTGATTATCTTGAGTTGATTTTATAACCAGCCACTTTGCTTAAGTTGCTTATTAGCTGTAGTTTCTCTTGAGTATTTAGGGTCGCTTAAGTATACTATCATATCATCTGCAAATAGTGATATGGAGGGGCAGCCTTGTCTAGTCCCTGATGTTAGTTGGATTGCTTCAAGATTCTCTCCATTTTGTTTGATGTTGGAAACCAGTTTGCTGTATTTTGCCTTGACTATGTTTAGATATGGGCCTTGAATTCCTTTTCTTTCCAATATTTTTAGCATGAGAGGATGCTGAATTTGGTCAAAATCATTTTCAGCATCTAATGAAATGACTGTGTATGGTTTTTTTTTTAAGTTTCTTTATGTGATGGATAGTATTGATGGATTTCTATATATTGAACCATCCCTGCATGCCTGGGATGTAGCCTACTTGATCAGGTTGAATAATTGTTTTGATGTGTTCTTGGATTCAGTTGGCAAGACTTTTATTGAGTATGTTTGCATTGATATTCATAATGGCTATTATCCTGTTGTTCTACTTCTTTGTTGGATCTTTATGTGGTTTTGTGATTAGCGTACATGTGACTTCATAGAATGAGTTGGGTAGAGTACCTTCAGTTTCTATTTTGTGGAATAATTTGAAGAGTATTGGTATTAAGTCTTCTTTGAAGGTCTGATAGAATTGTGCACAAAAATCTTCTAATCCTATGCTGTTTTTGGTTGGAAGGCTTTCTATGACCTGTTTTATTTCTTTATGGGTTATGGAACTGTGTAGTTGATATATTTGATCCTGATTTAATTTTGGTATTTTGCAGCAGCCTAGGAAATTGTTCATTGCCTCCAGATTTAACAGTTGTGTTCAGTATAGACTTTTGTAGCAGGATCTGATCATTTTTTTGAATTTCCTCAGTTTCTGTTATTATAACTCCCTTTTCAATTCTAATTTATTTTAAATTTCGATACTGCCTCTGTGCCCTTTGGTTAGTCTGGCTAAGGGTTTATCTATCTTGTTGATTTTGTCAAAGAACCAGCTCATGGTTTTGTTAATAGTTTGTATGGTTCTCTTTGTTTCTCCTTGTTTGATTTCAACCCTAAGTTTGATGATTTCCTGTCTTCTTCTCATCCTGGATGAATTAGCTTCTTTATTTACCAGAGCTCGCAATCAAGTGAGTTGATTTTTTTTATTGAAAAACTGTGAGTATTTCCAAGTGTAGACTAAATGTGAGTTTAGAGGAAATGACAAGAAGGATGACAGACTGATAGACAGTCTGGATATGCATATATTTGAACCTGCTTCAATCAGACACTACCATTTTCTATGCTGGGAACTTAAAATGACTCATCAGGGTTGAAAACAAATTTTCCCAATTATTCTCTTCTGAACATTTCATTATCACACAATTTTTGAAGTGGATCTTCAGAAAAATTATGTAAGGATGACCAGAAGTTTATTTCCCAAACTAAGCAAAGTATATTATTGATGTGTGTTCTCCAAGCCATATACAAACTTAAGAGAACACAGCGTAAATTGTTTACTTGACAATGTCAGTATCAACTTCATACCTTCTAGATTAATATGAAGGCTATGAAAGGTGGGCTGTGGAGATTATATGTTATGACCTCCATGGTGATAAGTTACAGTGTAACCTTGAATATGGCTTCATTTAATCACAGCACTTTTCTCTAGCATGTAGAGAATTACCAACCAGGAAATATTAGGTGCCAGCAGATTCCTGTGATTAGTAGCTGCTATTAATATGTATATCAGCTGCTTCATGATTTTTTATACTAATTAGGAAACTATGGAGTAAAAAGGCCTATATGAGCTGCCACTTGTGTACAAGGATCATACACATGGATTTCCAATCTTGCTTCTACACTCTATTGTAAGGAATAACATATTTTCACAACCATAAATACATGATAAATATAAATAGATAACCACAATAATACTGCAATAGGGGAAATATTTTTATAAAACTTTATGATATACATACATATATACATATATACATATTCTATTTCTTAATTTTTTCAACCTATCGGGAGTAAATTTGAAAAGACAGAATATAAACTTCACCAACTCTGTGAATGTTAGAGTAAAAATTATATGAAACGTTAAATTCTATGGAACAAGATACATACATTTTATGTACAAAAAAGTTTATTTAGCAAGTATTCCTAAAATAATGTAGAAATCCACTTTAAATCTTACAATTTATTATGTAGAATCTTAAGGAAATTAAATAAGCACTGAAAAACCATGGGAAATTAGAAGTGTGATGTCCATAGTGTAAGACTATGTCATATTTTAGAAGAGGCCACATACTGTCTCTTCCCTTCATTTATGTGGCTTTTATATTAGTGAATAATTGATGATTCTCGAGTGCTTATATGGAATACCAGATATTTGCCAACAATATATGCAATATATATGCATGTATGTATATGACCAATTCTTTTTAAAAATCTTTGTAATTATGGTTGTTAAAACAATTGGGTTGCACATAAATTCTCACGCTTTACATGGATATTTTTTTCAATTTACAGAAAATGTTCTCCTGTATGCTTAAAGCATATCACTCCTTACAAAATAATGCTGTTTCTATAGAACTTTGATATTGGATATTCCTCAATATCTCCGTTTTCAAAAAACCACTGCTAAGTTGAGATAGTTTATAAGATCTGGAGGAATAAAGAGAGAACATTTCCTGATAGAATTAGGCAATCAAGAGAAACAAATTTCTTATAAAAATACCTTTTCTGTGGAGCCTGATAGAGAGAACCTTTCAATAAACTTGAATTTTCCCTTCTTGCTCCTGAACACCAAACTGCTTACTACAGTTGCTAGACATACCGCGGAAATCTGAGGTTTCTGTAGTAGTCATGCTAAAGAACCTTTGTGATGTCAATATCCTAAGGTGCTTTCCAACAGACACAGGATTACATGCATTTCTTTTCTTATTCTTAGGAGATTTAAAAATATTTTGTAATAGTTGTTGAACCATAATACTTTGGAAGGAGTAACATTTTCATAACCGTACATATGTATATGAAAGTTATATATAGGTAATAGAATATAGAGACAAATGGATGATAGATCAATAGACAGATTGATAGCTACTCTCTTTGTGGTTCTTTGCCCTATCCTGCTCATAAAATTTGAAGATTAAAGCATATATTAAATGAATATTACATTGCCCAAAACATTTGATATATCTTTCAAAGAATATGGGAGAGAGACACCAGGTTTAATCAAGAAAGGGTTTAGGAGCCATGACATTAGAGGAGTCAGGAGGGACAGCCGCCATTGGTTAAAATCACAGATGGTCAACAATAATGTAAAAATAATTTTTAAAACAATATTAACTCATTTTCATAGTTTGTACTACTGAAAGGAAATAGACATGTTTGCAAAGGAATTCCTTTCCATCTGAATGAACATCAAGATATCGAAAACTTTAAAAAACTCATATCATATCTATTAAAAAATAGAAATTTCCTGAAAACCAGGTAGCTCATAGGTTTTTGGTTGAGTCTGACCAGTTTACAAGAAAAGCTTTTGTTCGTCATGATCAAACACAATCAGATAGTCTCTAAAATGTTCCTCTCTCATGTCCAGAATATATATTTCTAAGGCTTATACAAAGTATTCTCTTGGAAGATCAAGTCATACCTCCTATTACATGATAAAATTGTTTCTTTGAGGATCAGTAATTAATATTGCTAATAAGTATGTTTGAATGAAGGCACTGTTAAGTTATAAGTTAGTTCCGAAAAGGTGGAGGAATCTAGATAGATCAAGTACTGATTCCATTAGACTATCAAAAGAATCATATTAGTTATCATATACATACCTTTACAGTAGAGCAAGGAATCTAGAACAAATTATTGGATGGAAAATGATCATTTTCCTTCTAGTCCCTGAATTCCAAACTGAAAACTACAGTTGGTAAACCAACCACTGATGTCTTATGATTCTTTAGTAGTCAGGGTGACAGGCCACTGTGATGTCAACATTCAAAGGCTCATGGCATACCTGACAGTGACAGGTACTTCAATATTCTTCAGACTTTTGTATTTAAAAATGTATTCTATTTACAATTTTTGAAGCATAAGTATTTTTATTAAATAAAAATTTTCACAAATATGTGTTTGATATGATGATAGATAGATATTTAAAGATGTATATTTTTCAGATCAAACCATTTGCCTAAATATTTTGTGAATTCATTGCTTCTAATTGCTGAGTAGTATTCCATTGTATAAATAAAACACAATTTCTGTATCCATTCCTCCTTTGAGGGGCATCTGGGTTCTTTTCTTTCCAGCTTCTGGCTATTATAAATAAGGCTGCTATGAATATAATGGAGCATGTGCCTTTATTGCATGCCAGGGAATGCTTTGGGTATATGCCCAGGAGAATTATAACAGGGTCCTCTGGAAGTGTCATGTCCAGTTTTCTGAGGAACCGCCAGACTGATTTCCAAAGTGGTTGTACCATCTTACAGCCCCACCAGCAATGGAGGAGTGCTCCTCTTTCTCCACATCCTTGCCAACACCTGCTGTCTCCTGAGTTGTTGACCTTAACCATTCTGACTGGTGTAAGGTGAAATCTCAGGGTTGTTTTGGTTTGCATTTCCCTAATGACTAATTATGCTGAGCACTTCTTAAGGTGCCTCTCGGCCATCCGAATTTCTTCAGAATTCACAAAATTTTTAGGCAAATGGTTTCATTTGGAAAATATAATCCTAAGTGAGGTAACCCAGTCACAAAAGAATACACATGGAATGCAATCTCTGATAAATGGATATTAATTAGCCCAGAAGCCCTGAATACCCAAGGCACAAATCGTATAACAAATGCCTCCCATGAAGAAGTATGGAGAAGGTCCTGACCCTGGAAAGGATTGATCTAGCATTGGAGGGGAATATAAAGACAGAGAACAAAAGGAGGGAGGTGATTAGAGAATGGATGGAAAGAAGAAGGTTTTTGGGAAATATGATGAGGGGGGATCCAGGACAGGGAAAATCATTTGGATTGTAAACAATGAATATAGAAAATAAAAAATATTTATAAAAAATATATATAAGGGAAGCAATGGTTGCAGCAGCAAGAGCAGCAGCAGCTGATCCAGAGGAAGGGTCATCAGCAATGGAACCAAGCTTACAGGGTCCAGGCAGACCCTGCGCCCACGACCACTGGCCATCGCTTGCCAGCTGGGCTGCAAGCAGTGGAGGATTTAAGGCACCTTTCACCACACAGAAGCCACATCAGAACTCTGCCTCCCGCCAGTCAGATATGAGAGTTTGGCCTCCTTCTTGGTTCTCAGACGCCACAGAGATCAGACAGGCTGAGGTACGCAAATATAATCCGAGACCAACATCGCAGGGTTCTAAGTCCGATGGACCTTGGCCTGCACCCAGGCATTGGGCTGGTCAGGGGGCCACCAGTGTGCAAACGCAGCCAGGAGGTTGTTTGTCCATTTGCCTACGAGAAGCCAGAGAGTCCTAGCCGGCTAAACCAAATAGGCTAAGCGGCGTAGGCCGAGGCTGACATAGCAGGTGTCTAAGACGATCAGGCCCTGGACTGCCCCCAGCCCCTGGGCTGCTCGGTGGGCCATCTGTATGCTGGCCTGGCCAGGAGGTTGTTAGCCCAGCAGATTCGCCCCGCACTCTCATGGAGAGCATGCACCCTGCCATCCTGGCCACCTGACAGACCCAATTAACACTCACAGCTGAGGGGAACTTTGCTCAGACATTGGCCAGCCAGGCTTTTGCCTAGACTCAGGGCCTGAGCAGATAGGCTAGCCTTGGGTGCACCAACCCGGTTGGCAGTTCAACTGCCCAGCAAAGTGATCAGCACACAGAAAAGGTCCCTGCAGCATACACCCTCAGCACTCCCTGAAGGAGCAAACGAGCACCATCTGGTTCACAGACACAATCTGGGCAAAGCACACTACGGCTGCAAGGGCACCCAAGGGGAGGACAGCACATCAGCAATCTGCAACAGGGGAAACCCTGCCATCCAGTGTTGCAGAAATAGCCCTAGACCCTCTCAGGAGGTTGAAACACGAGCCAGAGACAAGACCAACCAGCTCCAGAGAACAAGGTGGCAAAGGGCAAATGCAGGAACACTACTAACAGAAATCTAGGCAATACGGCAGCATCTGAACCAAACTCTCCAACATCAGCAAGTCCTGTTTATACCAACCACCAGAGAAACAAGATTTGGATTTAAAATCACTGGTCATGATGCTGCTAGAAGAACACAAAAAGGATAAAAATGAATCTCTTAAGGAAATACAGGGGAACATGAATAAGCTAGAAACCCGTATAAAGGAAAGACAAAATTCACTTTAAGAAATGCAGAAGAATAAGGCCCAAGAAATAGAAGCCAATAAAGAAGAAACACAATAAATAAATAAATAAATGAATAAATAAATAAATAAATAATAAAATTAAATTAAATTAAAGAAATACAGGAGAACTTTTGTCAAAAGGCAGAAGTCATGAAAGAGGAAACACAAAAATCTCTTAAAGAATTACAGGAAAACACAAACAAACAAATGCTGGAACTGAGCAAAACCATCCTGGATCTAAAAACAGAAGAAGAAACAACTAAGAAATCAAAAAGGGAGACAACTATGGAGACAGAAAACCTTGAGAAGAAATCAGAGGCCATAGATGCAAATATAAACAACAGAATACAAAAGATGGAAGAAAGAATCTCAGATGCTGAAGATACCTTAGAAACCATTGACTCAACTGTCAAAGAAAATGCAAAATACAAAAAGGTTGTATCCCAGAACATCCAGGAAATCCAGAATACAATGAGAAGACCAAACCTAAGGATTGTAGCTATAGATGAGAGTGAAGATTTACAACTGAAAGGGCCAGCAAATATCTTCAACAAAATTATGGAAGAAAACTTTCCCAACTTAAAGAGAGAGATGCGTATGAATATACAAGAAGCCTACAGAACTCCAAACAGACTGGACCAGAGCAGAAATACCTCCTGTCACATAATAATCAAAACCCCAAATGCACTAAACAAAGAAAGATTATGAAAGGTAGTAAGAAAAAAACGCCAAGTAACATATAAAGGAAGACCTATCAGAATCACTCCAGACTTCTCAACAGAGACCATGAAAGCTAGAAGATCCTGGGCAGATCTCATGCAGACTCTAAGAGAACACAAATGTCAGCCAAATATACTATACACAACAAAATCTCATTCACCATAGATGGAGAAAGCAAGATATTCCATGACAAAACCAAATTTACACAATATCTTTCTACAAACCCAGCTCTGCAAAGAATAATAGGAGGAAAATTCCAATACAAGGAGGGAAACTACACCCTGGAAAAACCAAGATAATTACCTTCCTTCATCAAACCCAAAAGAAGATAACCACTCAAATATAAAAAGAACATCAAAAAAGACAGAAAGATAGAATCACTATTCTTTAATATCTCTTAATGTCAATGGATTCAACTCCCCGATAAAAAGACATAGACTAACAGACTCGATAAAGAAACAGGACACTACAATTTGCTGCATACAGGAGATACACATCAGTGTCAAAGATAAAAACTACCTTGGAGTAAAAGGCTAGAAGACAATCTTATAAGCCAATGGTCACAGGAAACGAGCAGGAGTAGCTATTCTAATGTCAGATAAAATTGACTTTCAACTTAAAGTCATCAAAAGAGACATAGAAGGACATTTCTTCCTGGTCAAAGGAAAAATCCACCAAGAAGAACTTTCAATTCTGAACATCTATGTGCCAAATGCAATGGCACCCTCATTCGTAAAAGAAACTTTATGAAAGCTTAAAGTACACAATACACCCAACACAATAATTGTGGGGAACTTCAACACTCCACTCTCCTCAATGGACCGATCAGGAAAACAGAAATTAAATGGGGACAAAGTAAAACTAATTGAAGCTTTGGACCAATTGGATTTGACTGATATTTATAGAATATTTCACCCTAAAGCAAAAAAAAAAAAAAAAATAGTCTTTTTCTCAGCACCTTATGGTACCTTCTCCAAAATCTACCATATAACTGGTCACAAGGCAGAACTCACAAATAGAAGATGATCAAACTAATACCATGCCTCCTATCAGATCACTATGGTGTAAGAGTGGTTTTCAATAGCAACAAAAACAACAGAAAGCCCACATACACATGGAGGCTGAATAATACTCTACTGAATGACACCTTGGCAAAAGAAGAAGAAAAAAAAATCAGAGACAATTTGAATTTTATGAAAATGAAGGCACAACATACCCAAATCTTTGGGACACAATGCAAACAGTGAGAAGAGGAAAACTCATAGCCCTGAGTGCCTCCAAAAAGAAAATTGATAGAGCATACATTAGCAGCTTAACTACACACCTGAAAGTCCAGGAACAAAAAGAAGCCAATTCACCCAGAAGGAGTAGAGGTTAGGAAATCATCAAACTCAGAGCTTAAATCAATCAAATTGAGACAAAGAGAACAATACAAAGAATCAACGAATCCAGGAGCTAGTTCTTTGAGAAAATCAACAAGATAGATAAATCCATAGTCAGACTGAACAAAGGGCACAGAGAAAGTATTCAAATTAATAAACTTAGAAATGAAAAGAGGGATATAACAACAGAAACTGAGGAAATCCAAAACATCATCAGATACTACTACAAGAGCCTGTACTCAACACAACAGGAGAATATGGAAGAAATGGACAATTTCCTTGACAGATACCAAATACCAAAATCAAATCAGGACGAAATAGATCATTTAAACAGGCCCATAACCCCTAAAGAAATAGAAGGAGTCATAGAAAGTCTTAAAACCGAAAAAAGCACAGGACCAGATGGTTTCAGTGCAGAATTCTATCAGACCTTCAAAGAAGAGTTAACACCAATACTCTTCAAACTATTTCACAAAACAGAAACAGAAGGAACACTACCCAATTCCTTCTTCAAAGCCACAATTATGTTGATACCAAAACTAAACAAAGATCCAACAAAGAAAGAGAACTTCAGGCCAATTTCCCTTATGAACATCGATGCAAAAATACTCAATAAAATTCTTGCCAACTGAATCCAAGAACACATCAAAACGATCATCCACCATGACCAAGGAGGCTTTATCCCAGGGATGCATGGTTGGTTCAATATACGGAAATCCATCAATGCAATCAACTACATAAACAAACTCAAAGAAAAAAAAAACACATGGTCATTTCATTGGATGCTGAAAAAGCATTTGACAACATTCAGTATCCTTTCATGCTTAAAGTCTTGAAAAGAACAGGAATTCAAGGGCCATACCAAAACATAGTAAAAGCAATATACAGCAAACCGGTAGCCAGCATCAAACTAAATGGATAGAAACTTGAAGTAATCCCACTAAAATCAGGGACTACAAAAAAAAAAAAAAGGCTGCCCTCTTTCTCTTTCTCTTTTCAATATTGTACTTAAGGTACTAGCTCGTGAAATTCGACAGCATAAGTAGGTCAAAGCGATACAAATTGGAAAGGAAGAGGTCAAACTATCATTATTTGCAGATGACATGATAGTCTACCTACGGGACCCAAAAAAAATCTCCACTAGAAAATTCCTACAACTGATAAACAACTTCAGCAAAGTGGCAGGTTATAAAATCAACTAAAGAAAATCAGTGGCCTCCCTCTACTCAAAGGATAAGCAGGCTGAGAAAGAAATTAGGGAAATGACCGCCTTCACAATAGCCACAAACAGTATAAAGTATCTTACCAAACATGTGAAAGATCTGTATGAAAAGAACTTCAAGACTCTGAAGAAGGAAATGGAATAATACCTCAAAAAATGGGAAAACCTCCCATGCTCATGGATCGGCAGAAACAATATAGTTAAAATGATCATTTTGCCAAAACCAATATACAGATTAAAGGCAATATCTATCAAATCCCAACTAAATTCTTCACAGAGTTAGAAAGAGCAATTCTCAAATTCATCTGGAATAACAAAAAACCCATGATAGCTAAAACTATTCTCAGCAACAAAAGAAATTCTGGGCGAATCAGTATCCCTGACCTCAAGCAATACTACAGAGCAATAGTGTAAAAAACTGCATGGTATTGGTATACAGACAGGCAGGCAGAACAATGCAACAGTTTTGAAGAAACAGAAATGGACCCGCACACCTATGGCCATTTGATCCTCGATAAAGGGGCTGAAAGCATCCAATGGAAAAAAGATATCGTTTTCAACAAATGGTACTGGTTCAACTGGAGGTCAGCATGTAGCATCAATTCAGAATGCGAATTGATCCATCCGTGTCTCCTTGTACTAAGCTCAAATCCAAATGTATCTAGGACCTCCACATAAAGCCAGACACTCTGAAGCTAATAGAAAAGAAACTGGGGAAGACCCTTGAGGACATCTGTACAGGGAGAAAGTTTCTGAACAGAACACCAATAGCTTATGCTCTAAGATCAAGAATTGACAAATGGGACCTCATAAAATTACAAAGTTTCTGTAAGGCAAAGGACACCATCAAAAGGACAAATCGGCAACCAACAAATTGGGAAAAGATCTTCACCAATCCTACATCAGATAGAGGGCTAATATCCAATATATATATAAAGAACTCAAGAAGTTAGACTCCAGAAAACCAAGCAACCCTATTAAAAAGTGGCGTACAGAGTTAAACAAAAAATTCTCACCTGAAAAACTTCGGATGGAGGAGAAGCATCTTAAAAAATGCTCAACTTTATTAATCATTAGGGAAATGCAAATCAAAACAACCCTGAGATTTCACATAATACCAAACAGAATGGCTAAGATTAAAAATTCAAGAGACATCAGGTGTTGGCGAGGGTGTGGAGAAAGAGGAACACTCCTCCACTGCTGGTGGGGTTGCAAATTGGTACAACCACTCTGGAAAATAGTCTGGCAGTTCCTCTGAAAACTGGGCCCCTCACTTCCGGAAGATCCTGCTATACCACTCCTGGGCATATACCCAGAGGATTCCCCACCATGTAATAAGGATACATGCTCTACTATGTTCATAGCAGCCCTATTTATAATTACCAGATGCTGGAAAGAACTCAGGTATCCCTCAACAGAAGAGTGGATGCAAAAAATGTGATATATCTACACAATGGAATACTATTCAAGATTAGAAACAATGAGTTCATGAAATTCTTAGGAAAATGGATGGAGCTAGGGAACATCATACTAAGTGAGGTAACCCAGACTCAAAAGGTGAATCATGGTACGCATTCACTAATAAGTGGATATTAACCTAGAAAACTGGAATACACTAAACTATAACCTACACATCAAATGAGGTACAAGAAGAAAGGAAGAGTGGTTCCTTGTTCTGGAAAGACTCAGTGAAGCAGTATTTGGAAAAACAAGAGCAGGGTGGTGGGAAGGTGTGGGTGGGAGGACAGGGGTAGAGAAGGGGGCTTATGGGACTTTCGGGGAGTGGGGTCTAGAAAAGGGGAAATCATTTGAAATGTAAGTAAAAAAAATATCAAATATATATGTGTGTGTGTATATACATATATATATATATAAAGAGAGATAAGGATGGATAGATAGATAATAGATAGATAGATAGAAAGAAAGAAAGAAAGAAAGATAGATAGATAGATAGATAGATAGATAGATAGATAGATAGATAGATAGATAGATAGGTAGGTAGGTATGTATGTAGGTAGACAGACAGACAGACAGACAGACAGACAGACAGACAGACAGACAGACAGACAGGTAGGTAGGTAGACAGACAGACAGACAGACAGGTAGGTAGGTAGGTAGGTAGATAGGTAGGTAGGTAGGTAGGTAGGTAGGTAGATAGGTAGGTAGGTAGGTATATAGACAGACAGACAGACAGACAAACAGACAGACAGACAGACAGACAGACAGACAGACAGACAGACAGACAGACAGACAGACAGACAGACAGATAGATAGATAGATAGATAGATAGATAGATAGATAGATAGATTGATTGATTGATTGATTGATTGATAGGTTAGTTAGATAGGTAGATAGATAGATAGATAAATAGATAGATAGATAGATAGATAGATAGATAGATAGATAGATAGATAGATAGATAGATAGATAGATAGATAGATAGATAGATAGATAGATAGGAAGGAAAGTAGGTAGGTAGGTAGGTAGGTAGACAGACAGACAGACAGACAGACAGACAGACAGACAGACAGACAGACAGACAGACAGACAGACAGACAGGTAGGTAGGTAGGTAGGTAGGTAGGTAGATAGGTAGGTAGGTAGGTATATAGATAGACAGACAGACAGACAGACAGACAGAAAGATTGATTGATTGATTGATTGATTGATTGATAGATAGATTAGTTAGATGGGTAGATAGATAGATAGATAGATTGATTGATTGATTGATAGATCGATAGATCGATAGATTAGTTAGTTAGATTGATAGGTAGATAGGTAGGTAGCCAGCCAGACAGACAGATAGACAGACAGACAGACAGACAGATGGATGGATTGGTTTTGAATAGATATAAGGAAGAATAACTCATCAAGAAAATAATGAATTTTTATAAATTTAGTAAAATTAATGTACATTCACAAATACTCTCAATACCTAAACCGTTTTTGAACTATGAAATGTATACCAAAGTTCTCTGTAATAATGCAACACTATTAACACTGGGAATCTTAGAGGACAATGTCTAATAGTCATAGGAGACATTAAAAGTTAATGTGGATTACTAAATATAGAATGAAAGTTAAGCCACAGGGAGGTCAGACAGCATTGAAGATTTGTGTATAATTTTCCCATAACAATGATTGCTTATTTCAGAATCACAGTTAAGTATAAAAACATTTTTAATTTAATCAATTCTTTCATCTACAACATTACTATATAAGCCATTAAAATATATATAAAATATTATTCCATTTTATTTTATTTCTATCATTTTAACTTTGAGGTTTAAAAATTAGCGTTTTTTTCGTCCTTTTTTCAGAAAAATCATTATATTTTCTTCCTCCTTACTTAAACATAATTTTGTTTCTTTTTTTTATTTTTTTTATTCGATATAATTTATTTATATTTCAAATGATTTCCCCTTTTCTAGCCCCCCCACTCCCCGATAGTCCCGTAAGCCCCCTTCTCTTCCCCTGTCCTCCCTCCCACCCCTTCCCACTTGCCCGTTCTGGTTTTGCCGAATACTGTTTCACTGAGTCTTTCCAGAACCAGGGGCCACTCCTCCTTTCTTCTTGTATCTCATTTAATGTGTGGATTATGTTTTGGGTATTCCAGTTTTCTAGGTTAATAACCACTTATTAGTGAGTGCATACCATGATTCACCTCTTGATTCTGGGTTACCTCACTTAGTATGATGTTCTCTAGCTCCATCCATTTGCCAAAGAATTTCATGAATTCATTGTTTCTAATGGCTGAATAGTACTCCATTGTGTAGATATACCACATTTTTTGCATCCACTCTTCTGTTGAGGGATACCTGGGTTCTTTCCAGCATCTGGCAATTATAAATAGGGCTGCTATGAACATAGTAGAGCATGTATCCTTATTACATGGTGGGGAATCCTCTGGATATATGCCCAGGAGCGGTATAGCAGGATCTTCTGGAAGTAATGTGCCCAGTTTTCGGAGGAACCGCCAGACTGATTTCCAGAGTGGTTGTACCAATTTGCAATCCCACCAGCAGTGGAGGAGTGTTCCTCTTTCTCCACACCCTCTCCAACACCTGCTGTCTCCTGAATTTTTAATCTTAGCCATTCTGACTGTTGTAAGATGAAATCTTAGGGTTGTTTTGATTTGCATTTCCCTAATGACTAATGAAGTTGAGCATTTTTTAAGATGCTTCTCTGCCATCCGAAGTTCTTCAGGTGAGAAATCTTTGTTTAACTCTGTACCCCAGTTTTAATAGGGTTGTTCGGTTTTCTGGAGTCTAACTTCTTGAGTTCTTTATATATATTGGATATTAGCCCTCTATCTGATGTAGGGTTGGTGAAGATCTTTTCCAAATTTGTTGGTTGCCGATCTGTCCTCTTGATGGTGTCCTTTGCCTTACAGAAACTCTGTAACCTTATGAGGTCCCATTTGTCAATTCTTTCTCTTAGAGCATACGCTATTGGTGTTCTGTTCAGAAACTTTCTCCCTGTACCGATGTCCTCAAGGGTCTTCCCCAGTTTCTTTTCTATTAGCTTCAGAGTGTCTGGCTTTATGTGGAGGTCCTTGATCCATTTGGATTTGAGCTTAGTACAAGGAGACAAGGATGGATCAATTCGCATTCTTCTGCATGCTGACCTCCAGTTGAACCAGCACCATTTGTTGAAAAGGCTATCTTTTTTCCATTGGATGTTTTCAGGCTCTTTGTCGAGGATCAAGTGGACATAGGTGTGTGGGTTCATTTCTGGATCTTCAATCCTGTTCCATTTTTCCTCCTGCCTGTCACTGTACCAATACCATGCAGTTTTTAACACTATTGCTCTGTAGTATTGCTTGACGATCATCCACCATGATCAAGTAGGCTTTATCCCGGGAATGCAGGGTTGGTTCAATATACGGAAATCCATCAATACAATCCACTACATAAACAAACTCAAAGAACAAAACCACATGGTCATTTCATTGGATGCTGAAAAAACATTTGACAAAATTCAGCATCCCTTCATGCTTAAAGTCTTGGAGAGAACAGGAATTCAAGGCCCATACCTAAAATAGTAATAGCAATATACAGCAAACCGGTAGCCAGCATCAAACTAAATGGAGAGAAACTTGAAGCAATCCCACTGAAATCAGGGACCAGACAAGGCTGCCCCCTTTCTCCTTATCTTTTGAATATTGTACTTGAGGTACTAGCTCGGGCAATTCGACAACATAAGGAGGTCAAAGGGAAACAAATCGGAAAGGAAGAAGTCAAACTATTATTATTTGCAGACGACATGATCGTCTACCTAAGTGACCCAAAGAACTCCACTAGAGAGCTCCTAAAGCTGATAAACAACTTCAGCAAAGTGGCAGGTTATAAAATCAACTCAAGCAAATCAGTGGCCTTCCTATACTCAAAGGATAAGCAGGCTGAGAAAGAAATTAGGGAAATGACCCCCTTCACAATAGCCACAAACAGTATAAAGTATCTTGGGGTGACTCTTACCAAACATGTGAAAGATCTGTATGAAGAACTTCAAGACTCTGAAGAAGGAAATGGAAGAAGACCTCAAAAAATGGGAAAACCTCCCATGCTCATGGATCGGTAGAATCAATATAGTTAAAATGGCCATTTTGCCTAAAGCACTATACAGATTCAATGCAACACCCATCAAAATCCCAACTCAATTCTTCACAGAGTTAGAACGAGCAATTATCAAATTCATCTGGAACAACAAAAAACCCAGGATAGCTAAAACTATTCTCAGCAACAAAAGAAAAATTTTTGACATACAACACATTCTGATAATATTCCCTATTTCTACACTTTTCAGCACCTCACTACCCTACACACATACACACTCCCACACACACACACGCACACACACACACACACACACACACACACACACACACACACACACAAATGTTGTAGACTTATGCAGCCTTGTGATTCATGCTTCAGTTTCTGTGAGTTACTTGTGATTTGTTTACTATTTAGACAGCTTTTCTCTCTTGGTCTTCATCCTCCTATGGCACCCTTATAGGGAGAGAGGAAAAACAGTCTTTAAAATGTATAATACAGTATCTTTATTATAATATTTGAGCATTACAAATATTCATTACTCTTTAGAATATATCAACTATATACTGACATATTTTGTAATAAGGGAATTGACAGATTGAGGTAAATGACCAATGTATCCATTGACTGAAGGTTTCAGCATTTTCATCAGTTAATGGTGATTGTGATTACACAGAATTTTTTCTCTGTATGTAAAACATTCTACTTACTCCCATAATACAAGTACTCTCATAATACAAGGCCCACTCTAGGGCCTTGAGAACAAAGTACTCAAGAGTACAATGGGTAGGAGAGTTATCTTATTATTAACACCAGTCTCTGTGGTCAATGGTCAATTTGTTGAGGGTTTCTTTCATCAGATTTTCAGCAACAGTTCCTGAAGCCTTCTTATACAGACCCAGTCACCTATCTGGAAGCAGGTAGGAGTCTCTGTGATGCCTGAAGCATATAAGGCAAATCACATATTGTGGGACACCTCCTGGGAGGTCCCAGTGGAAACCAAAGGAGTTGAGGTATCAAAGAGGAGCTCTAGGGAGTCACGTTAAAATATCAGGGCCTGTTCAGTAACAATGGGGGAGGCACCACCCAACCTTGAGCTAGTCTCCAAGGTCAATTTAGTAAAGGTCTCTCACAGGTTTTTATTTATTTTTTCTACCCGCCTTGAGTCCAGGGGACAATATGTCCAATACTGTTTCCAATTAGTCCCCAATATCTGTCAATTTCTGACTTCCCTTAGAAACAAAAACAGAACCATTATCTGATTCAATTACCTTGGGCAATCTGAAACTCATTATAATTATTTCTAACCTTGGTAGCTATTTCCTGCTTACTGGGGAAAGTCTCAACCCATCTAGAGAAAGTATCTATAAATGCTAGAAGGTATTTTATAACCATATTCTCCAGACATAGATTTTATAAAATCCCTTAACATACTCTAGGTTGTTCTCTTCTACGTCATTTGCCCTGTTTACTCGTTACTTCATAACCATTTATTAGCTAGCATAACTTACATTGTTCTATAATCTCTCAAGTCTAAAACCTGAGCCATAAATATATATGTTTGTTCCCTTAGCTGCCAGGACAAGGTTTTTAATCCCCTAAATGAGTCCATTTGTGCATTTGGCCTAGTGAGTTTTTGGCTTACTTTCTGGTGAGTATAGTTTTCCCTTCTTGTGTGCACCTTCTCTTGGTAAGAGGTGGTAGTGTGGTTAACAATGTCAGTCATTTTTTAAATGAGGCTGTTACTTAATTTTGGCCCATTTCCCAGTGGGTGTCTCTTACAGAACCATAACCAGTATGGGCCCTTGTACATCGATTCCTGGAGCTACTTGCTCTGTCTGGTTATTGCCCATGTAGTCTTTTCCCACTGGACATCCTAGGCAGTAAATACTCACAGTGGCTGGCTCATTAGGTCATCTAAGAAGTCCAAGATTTCCAGTTTGTTTCCTCTGATGTGAGCAGTCCTCTTGGCATATATCACTCTTGCTATGGACTGTGGCAAAGAGTACCTGTTATCCTTGTGGCTGTTGATTTTCTTGCTGGTTTCATGTTCCAAATCTTGGTGAAAGCAAGTTACACTTTCTGCATTGACATGCCAGGGATCAAGATACTTCTTCCTAGAAGACACTTGTGCCATCCACCATAGCAGTACCTTCTTCCACGATAAGAATACCTAAACTATGTATTAAATGTATAGAAGAGAGAGAAGTTTACAACGTAAGGCCCAGTAAAATCTATCAACAAAATTATAGAACAAAACTACCCTAACCTAAAGAGAGAGATATCATTGAATATACGAGAAACCTACAGATCCAAATATATTGGATCAGAACAGAAATCCTTCTGTCATATACTAACTATAATACCAAATATGCTAAGCAAGGAAAGAATATGAAAGCAATAAGTGAAAATGGTCAAGTAACATATAAAAGTAGACCTATCAGATTTACACTAGAATGTTCACCAGTGACTATAAAATCCAGTAGAGGCTGAGCAGATGTCAAGCAGAACCTAAGGGAAAACAATGCCAGTCCAAAGTATTATACCCAGAAAAAAATCTCAATTTCCTTAAATGGAGAAACCAAGGTATTTTACTAACAAAACTAATTTCTCCACAAATCCAGCCCTTCCAGAAATAATGAACTGGACAACAAGAACAAGTGAATTGAAACCACACAATGGAAAAGACAAGAAAATAATCTTTAAAAAAACCAAAAAGAACATAACCACACCAATATAAAAAACACATAAAAAATTGCAGGAAGCACCATTCACTGTTTCTTCATATTTTTTAACATCAATGGATTCATTTCCCCCAAAAAGACACAGAATTAGGGACAAGATATTTAAAGACAACTCGAGAATTTGCTGCATATAAGAAATACATTGAAGGATCAAAGCTAAGCACTACCTCACAGTAAAAGGCAGGAAAACAGTTTTCCAAGCAAATGGTGCCAGGAGAGAAGCTTGAGTAGCCAATCTAATAGCGGATAAAATTGTCTTTCATCAAAAAGTTATCAAATAAGACAAAGAAAGACACCTTATACTCAACAAATGAAAAATGGATGAACTCTCAATTCTGAACATCTATGCTCCAAATAAGAGGGAATCCTCATTTATAAAAGAAACTTTAAAGCCTACATCACAACCCACTTAATAATTGTGGGTGATGTCAAGACCACATTTTCTTCAATGGACACATCAGTGTAACAAACACTAAACAGACACAGTGAAACTAAATAAAGGTTTCGAAAAAATGTATTAAATAGATATCTATAGAACATTCCACCCTAAATCCAAAGAATATGTAATAGCACACCCATTTGGAACAGATCTCTGCAGATCCATGAACTATGGAATGGAACTGAAGACCCAGAAATGAATCCAATCTACTATGGTCACTTGATCTTCGACAAAGGAGCTGAAAGCCTACAGTGGAAAAAAGATAGTCTTTTCAGCAATTTGTGCTGGTTCAATTGGAGGTCAGCATGCAGAAGAATGTGGATCGATCCATTCTTATCTCCTTGTCCTAAGCTCAACTCCAAATGAATCAAGAACCATCACCTAAAACCTGACACACTGAAACTAATCAAAAAGAAGCTGGGAAAGACCCTGGAGGACCTGGGCACAAGAGAAAAGTTCCTGAATAGAACACCAATATCTTATGCTCTAAGATCAAGAATTGACAAATGGGACCTCATAAAACTACAAAGTATTTGTAAGGCAAAGGACACTGTCAAAAGGACAAAACAACCACCAACAGATTGGGAAAGGATCTTCACCAACCCTAAATCTGACAGAGGGCTAATATCTAATATATACAAAGAACTCAAGAAAGTAGAACCCAGAGAACCAAATAATCCCATTAAAAAGTGCGGTATGGAGCTAAACAAAGAATTTTCACATGAAGACCTACGGAGAGCTGAATAACACCTTAAGAAATGTTCATCATCATTAATAATTAGGGAAATGCAAATCAAAACAATCCTGAGATTTCACCTCACTCCAGCCAGAATGGCTAGGGTCAATAACTCAGGAGAAAGCAGGTGTTGGCAAGGATATGGAGATAGAGGAACACTTCTCCACTGCTGGTGGGATTGCAAGATCATGCCACCACTTTGGAAATCAGTCTGGCGGTTCCTCAGAAAACTGGGCATGACACTTCCTGAGGAACCTGTTATACCACTCCTGGGCATATATCCAGAGGATTCTTCAGCATGCAATAAGGACACATGACCCACTATGTTCATAGCAGCCCTATTTGTAGTATCCAGAACTTGGAAAGAACCTAGGTTCCTTCAACTGAGGAATGGATACAAAAAATGTGGTATATTTACACAATGGCTTACTATTCAGCCATTAGAAACAATGAATTCATGAAATTCTTAGACAAATGGATGGAGCTGGAAAACATCATACTTAATGACGTAACCCAGTCTCAAAAGATCAGTCATAGTATGCACTCACTGATAAGTGGATATTAGCCTAGATACTTTGAATACCCAAGACATAATCCACAAATTAAATGATGTCCAAAAATAATGAAGGCGTGGCCCCTGGTTCTGGAAAGACTCAGTGCAAGAGTATAGGGGAATTCCAGAACAGGGAAGTGGGAAGGGATAAAGGGAGGAACAGGGGGACGGAAGAGGGCTTATGGGACTTGCGGGGACTGGGGATCCAGAAAAGGGGAAATCATTTGAAATGTAAATAAAAATATATCAATAAAAAAAGACATTTTAAACAAAAGAGAAAAAAGAAATAACTGTGGCATGGTGGTATCATTTAGGGTTTTGTTTTCACTGTCACTCATTCCCTGAACAGTTGAATGTAATTGGGCTTTCCAATGACTGTTGTCCAATTCAAAAGAAGTTTTTTGACTAAGATTGCTACCAGTCTATGTGTGTAAACATAAACATGGAAGGCAATTTTATAACATCACCATGAGGAAAATTATAATAGGTTCTATCCTATGACCTATGAGCCTTTAACTACAATTTCATTATTAAGCATTGGAGTACCTATGGTGGATTATGACTCAAAACCTGTAAACATACATGATTACCTCATAATAGTTGTGCAACCATAGCAATGGTGTGAAGAATATTACAGTGTTATAGCATGCTGTTTCCAGTAGTGGGTAAGACAATGGCTAACTTTTATCTCCCCAAGCACCCTGAATCGCATATTCAGACATTATAAAAGCTAGCCAGAAAAGAGATAGTTTTCTAATCATTTTGAGTTGGAATTCCGTTAAAGGGTTTTTTGCTGTTATCATCTTTTTACTTTCACTTCACATGAATTTTACTTTTTATTCAGTTGTGTTTTGTTTGGTTCATGGGATTGAAGGCTTTGATATGATTTTCAATGTACCTTTCTCCAATTAACTCACCCTAACTACCAGTTTAGTTCACATTCCCTTGTTCCTAACTACACAAGCCTTTTAAATTCCCAAATCTCTATATTCACATGTTTCCTAGAATTCACTATACCTATTGACTTAAATGTATCCTTCTAAAAGCGCCTTCTTGGCTTCTACAGAGAGGAAACATAACTATGTATCTGTAAAGAAAATAAAACATGAGAGTAATGAAATATAAATATTTCAAAGGTAGAAAGAAACTGAGAAATGTGACACTAATAAGAGAAGAGTTATAAAGAGGTCATTACTAAAAAAAGAAATTGGAATTTAGACTTTCAAATATAGTTTCACTTTCTGAAAATTGGAAATTTTCTGATATAGAAGTTATTCTAACACTAAGTACTGACAATTATGTTGAATAAAGGATATTATTTCATATTTTTATGAGTTTTATTATATCAAATTACTGAAAATCATTAGGATTTGCATCATGTGCTAAAATCTGAAATATCTTATGATCCTATGATCATTCATCTAGTTGTTTCCAGTTGAGGATCGAATAATGTTTGAATATTGATCATATACAAGTAGAAAAATTGGAATCATCATCAATGAATTTGTGACAAAATACTGTTTTTCAACAAGATGAAGGAGAGCCTAAATGTATAAAAAAAACATTAAAAATACTGAAAAAAGGAAAAATATAAGCTTAATATTAATATATCTATAAATTAAAATTTGAGCAGTAATTGCTAATGATATTGAATGTGCATTCATATTATGTATCTTAAATCAGACAAAACTCTGGCGTAAATCATTGTTTATATATATACACGTGTGTGAGTGTCTGTGTGTGTGTGTATGTGTGTGTGTGTGTTTATGCTTGGGTAACACATGGATAGATTGTGCTTGGTCTAGAAAGTTGCATTATTAGGAGGTGTGACCTTTTTGAATATATATGGTCTTGTTGGATTAAGTGTGTTACTGGATAAGTGGGTTTGAGACATTCCTCTTAGCTTCCTGTAAGTCAGTCTTCTACCTGCCTTTTGGTAAATATGTAGAATTCTCAGCTTCTCCTGAACTATGGCTTCCTGAAAGGTGTCAAGAGCACAGGTTGATGATAAGGGACTGTATTTCTGACTCTGTAAACCAGGCCAGTTAACTGTCCTGTATTTGTGTTGCCTTTGTCAAGATGTCTCTTCATAGCTCTAAAACCCAAATGAAGACACTGTGGAGGGAATTAACAAAAGATGTTAGAAAAAATGGGCACTTTTGAGACAATGATATGCTAGATTGTTGTAATCTGGTGGACTTTATCACTAAATACAAAAGGTGCCTAAGGTGGGATTCATGAATAGAAAATACTTAATGATATATAATTATTAGAAATTTGTAAAAGGGATTTAGGAAAAGAAGAGGATCGCGGGATAAAGATGAAGTCAACTTTCTTTTCTTCTTTTTTTTTTTTTTCTTTTTATGAAAATTGTATTTTTCTTTTTTTTTAATTCGATATATTTTTTGTTTACATTTCAAATGATTTCTCCTTTTCTGGCAGCCAACTCCCCAAAAGTCCCATAAGCCCATTTTCTTTCCCCCTGTTCTACCACCCACCCCTTCCCAATTCCCTGTTCTGGTTTTGCCCTATACTGCTACACTGAGTATTTCTAGAACAAGGGGTTACTCCTCTGTTCTTCTTGTACCTCAATTAATATATAGATTATGTTTTGGGTATTCCAGTTTTCTAGGTGAATATCCACTTATTGGTGAGTGCATTCCATGATTGATATTTTATAACTGGGTTACCTCACTTAGTATGATGATCTCCAGCTCCATCCATTTGCCTAAGAATTTCATGAATTCATTGTTTCTAATGGCTGAGTAGCACTCCATTGTGTATATATATATATCACATTTTTTACATCCATTCTTCAGTTGAGGGATATCTGGGTTCTTTCCAGCTTCTGGCTATTATAAATAGGGCGACTATGAACATAGTAGAACATATATCCTTATTACCTGCTGGGGAAATCCTATGGGTATATGCCCAGGAGTGGTATAGCAGGATCTTTTGTAAGTAATGTGCTCAGATTTCTGAGGAACTGCCATACTGATTTTCAGAGTGATTTACCAATTTGCAACCCCACCAGCAGTGGTGGGGTGTTCCTCTTTCTCCACATCCTTGCCAACACCTGCTGTCTCCTGAGTTTTTAATCTTAGCTCTTCTGACTGGTGTAAGGTGACATCTCAGGTTTGTTTTGATTTGCATTTCCCTGATGACTAATGAGGTTGAGCATTTTTTAAGATGCTTCTCCACCATCTGAAGTTCCTCAGGTGAAAATTCTTTATTTAACTCTTTACCCCTTTTTTAAATAGGGTTGTTTGGTTTCTGGGGTCTAACTTCTTAAGTTCTTTGAATATATTGGATATTAGCCCTCTATCGTATGTAAGGATGGTGAAGATATTTTCCCAATTTGTTGGTTGCCAATTTGTTATTTTGATGGTACCTTATGCCTTACTGAAACTTTGTTATTTTATGAGGTCCCATTTGTCAATTCTTGAATTTAGAGTATACACTATTCGTGATCTGTTCAGAAACTTTCCCCCTATACCGATGTCCTCAAGGGCCTCCCCCAGTTTCTTTTCTGTTAGCTTCAGAGTGGCTGGCTTTATGTGGAAGTTCTTGATCCATTTGGAGTTGAGCTTAGTACAAGGAGACAAGAATGGACCAATTCAGATTCTTCTGCATGCTGACCTCCAGTTGAATCAGCACCATTTTTTGAAAAGACTATCTTTTTTCTATTAGATGTTTTCAGCCCCCTTGTCAAGGATCAAGTGGCCATAGGTGTGTGGGTTCATTTCTGGATCTTCAGTCCTGTTCCATTGATCTGCCAGACTGTCACTGTTCCAATACCATGCAGTTTTTAACACTATTGCTCTGTAATATTGCTTGAGGTTAGAGATACTTATTCCCCCATAATTTCTTTTGTTGTTGAGAATAGTTTTAGCTTTTCTGGGTTTTTTGGTATTCTAGATGTTTTTGAGAATTACTTTTTCTAACTCTATAAAGAATTGAGTTGGGATTTTGAAGGGTATTGCATTGAATCTGTATATTGCTTTTGGCAAAATGGCCATTTTAACTATATTAATCCTGCTGATCCATAAGCGTGGGAGGTTTTTCCATTTATTGAGGTCTTCTTCTATTTCCTTCTTCAGAACCTTGAAGTTCTTGTCATACAGATCATTCACATGTTTGGTAAGAGGGACCCAAAGTTACTTTATACAGTTGGTGGCTATTGTGAAGGATGTCATTTCCCTAATTTCTTTCTCAGCCTGCTTATCCTTTGAGTATAGCAAGGCTACTGAATTGCTTGAGTTGATTTTATAAACAGCCACTTTGACGAAGATGTTTATCAGCTGTAGGAGTTCTCTCGTGGAGTTTTTGGGTCACTTATGTAGACTATCATATCATCTGCAAATAATGATAGTTTGAGTTCTTCATCTCCAATTTCTATCCCTTTGACCTCCTTATGTTTTCTAATTGCCTGAGCTAGTAACTCAAGTACAATATTGAAAAGATAAGGAGAAAAAGTGCAGCCCTTTTACAGGGATTGTCTAGTCTCTTATTTTAGTGGGATTGCTGCAAGTTTCTATCAATTTAGTTTCATGGCAGCTACCGGTTTGCTGCATATTGCTTTTACTGTGTTAAGGTATGGACCTTGATTTCTTGTTCTTTCCGAGACTTTGATCATGAAATGTTGCTGAATATTGTCAAATGCTTTTTTCTGCATGCAATGAAATGACCAAGTTTTTTTTTTTTCATTGAGCTTGTTTATATACTGGATTGCATTGATGGATCTCCATATATTTAATCATTCCTGCATCCCTGGAATGAAGCCTACTTGATCATGGTGGATGATCGTTTTTATGTATTCTTGGATTCGGTGGGCAACAATTTTATTGAGTATTTTTGCATCGATGTTCATAAGAGAAATTGGTCTGAAGATTTCTTTCTTTGTTGGATCTTTGTGTGGTTTGGTATGAGAGTAATTGTGGTGTCATAGAAGGCTTCTCTTTCTATTTTGTGGCATAGTTTAAAGAGTATTTGTGTTAGGTCTTCTTTGAAGGTCTGAAAGAATTCTGCACTGAAACCATCTGGTCCTGTGCTTTTTTTTGGTTGGAAGGCTTTCTGTGACCCTTTCCATTTCTTTAGGGGTTGTGGAACTGTTTAGATGATCTATTTCGTCCTGATTCAGTTTTGGTATTTGGTATCTGTCTAGGAAATTGTCCATTTCCTCCAGATTCTCCAGTTTTGTTGAGTATAGACTTTTGATGTAGGATATGATGATTTTTTTGGATTTCCTCAGTTTCTGTTGTTATATCCCCATTTTCATTTCTAATTTTGTTAATTTGGATACTTTCTCTGTGCCCTTTCATCAGTCTGGCTAAGGGTTGATCTATCTTGTTGATTTTCTCAAAGAATATGCTCCTGGATTCGTTTATTCTTTGTATGGTTCTCTTTGTTTCAATTTGATTGGTTTCAGCACTGAGTTTGATGATTTCCTGTCTTCTAATCCTCCTGGGTGAATTGGCTTCTTTTTGATCCATCGCTTTCAGGTTGTCCTTAAGGTGCTAGTGTACCCTCTCTCAATTTTATTTTTGGAGGAACTCAGGGCTATGAGTTTTCCTCTTAGTAGTGCTTTTATTGTGTCCCAAAGATTTGGTTATGTTATGCCTTCATTTCCATTAAATTCTAAAATGTCTCTGATTTCTTTCTTTATTTCTTTGTTGGCCAATGTGTCAATGAGTAGAGCATTCCTCAGCCTCCATGTGTATGTGGTCTTTCTGTTGTTTTTGTTGCTATTGAAAACCTTGCTTTCTCCATAGTGATCTGATAGGTGAAATCAACTTTCAAGTGGAAACCATAGTATGGTGGTTTGAAAATGCGTAATTATCAGGCCTTATCAAAACTTTGGAAAGGTAAGGTTAGGAGATGAAATATATCATAGTGAATCACAGTAAAGGTTAGGCTTTAAGATTTCTTGAAATTCTCAAGTCTAGGCAGTGTGATACTGATGATATTTCCAGTGGCCGGAGGGAAGGTGTCTCCTGTCTGCACATGGGTCATGATGTAGGACACTTGGCTCTTCTAGCATCACGTCTTCCTGCACAGTGCTATACACTTCCTGACAAGGTGGTAACAGAAGGAAACAAATAGATAAGAAAAGGGGTTAGATCCCACATGGATAAGCTTGATATTTATGTTTTAGCAGTGAATCCTGAGATATATTCTGTGCCCTTTCATCAGTCTGGCTAAGGGTTGATCTATCTTGTTGATTTTCTCAAAGAATATGCTCCTGGATTCGTTTATTCTTTGTATGGTTCTCTTTGTTTCAATTTGATTGGTTTCAGCACTGAGTTTGATGATTTCCTGTCTTCTACTCCTCCTGGGTGAATTGACTTCTTTTTGATCCATCGCTTTCAGGTTGTCTTTAAGGTGCATAATAATTAGACATTATTATGACTTGGTTGCTTTTTTCATGTGAAAATAAAAAGACATAATTGTGTGTCAAATTAATAAGCTATGGATTGGGATGGTTACTCCCAGTGTTTACCTTCAATACACCTAAATTTACTACAATACATAGGTGAGCACACCTATGATCCTGGCTTTGAGGCTGGAAAAAACGGATTTTGATATAAAATCATGAATTTGGAGGACACATGTTTAGATCCAGCCCTACAAGCATATGAGCCATGAACAGCTTGGGGACAGGTAAGGTGCATATCCTTAATCACAGGAGAGAGCTGAATGCAGATTTCTGAATTCCAGCCCATCCTGTTACAGAATAACTTCCAGGTAAACAAAAGCTTAGGTCCAATCATAGTGATATAAGACTTTCATCGCATTACTCAGATGAGAGAGCCATACAGATCTGAGTTGAAGATCAATCGAGTTCAAGAATTACAGAGCTAGCTCCATGACATCAAACTTTAGAACATAAAATCACTGAAAACAGAAAACTTGTGTAATTTTAATTGATCATGGGAAAAAATTTACAGATCCAGCATCCAGAAGAATTTGTTACATTTTAGAATGTACCTAAGGGTTTAGAATGAAGAATTGAACAGGGTACTGGTACAACATATGCTGCTTAGCAAGAGTTCAGATAATGATTCATAGCATCACAAAGGAGAAATTTTCTGGGAAGTATTACCAGAAATCACAAAGAAGCTGAATCCTGAGAAAGACCTCCTGCTGGCTACAAGGTAATAGGTAAGAACCTTCCAGGTGTTTATGGATTTGAATGACTGAAGGAATAATGAATAGCCATTGAGTCTTGCCAGTGTGGGAGACCAGTAAATATCGGTGAAGAAAGTACAGCCTCATGGGCAAGTAAAGATTCCAGACTGAAGGGTTTTTTGAATTGAAGATGATGCTTGGTACCTTGATGATAACTCACCAGAGACTCTTGTTAGAAATGCTGCCTAGTTACAGAAGAAGATGTAACTGTATTGGAAATGACAGTTCCATGGGATGACTACCAAGCAGAGCAGCAACCATGGAGTGAAGTTATCCAGAGTGTAGTGTGATAGAGAAAGAAGAGTTGGAGGAGTGACTCAAGCCCTTTGTAAGTACCCAGAGAATCATGCCTGAACCACATTAGATACCTGCTATGTTAAGATACAATGTTGAAATGAAAACATCCCTATTGAAAGAGGTAGATAATAGTTTAGAAAGCTGAAAGAAAGCAGGTTATCTGAAATGTAGATATAGACTTTGGTGTTTGCTCAGCAAGTTTTTGGTGTTGATTTGGTCTAGAATTTCCTCACTGTCAAGTTTTGGGAGTATATGACCTACTATTTCACTTTCATTTTATAAGGAATTGCAGTCCTAAGAATGACTGAATCTTAAAAGAGACTTTTAAGAATGCAGATGTTGTCTCTATGGAAAGCTGTAGGATGGATTAAGTGTGGCTCAATTGGACAAAGCAGTATAACATGGAAGACAGTGGTGCTGAGAGTGATTTCAACTGTTGAGACCTGGTTCAAGGGATTTCAGAGGAATAGAAATTTAGTATGTGGCTTAGAAACAATTTTCATTTTATTTTGTTGTAGGTCTTTTTGCTCATATCTGAAGAGTCTGCTTGAGCATAAGGTAAAGTGATTTAGAATAGTTACCAAAAGAAAGAAGTTCACAGAGCCAATTCATTTCAACTTTCTCCAGTGGTTCAGTCTTACAGGGATGGTTTTATTAATCAAGTGCACCAAACTGAGGAAGAAAAATACAAACTGTATGGTTCAGAGATAAGTGTAGAACCAGGAAATGGAATGGAGCTAAATGCTCTGTAGATGAATATTAAATATGATTAAGGTAGTGTTAATATTGGGTAAGATGCCACCTAGCTAATTGTTTATCATTTTGCAGTGAACCGAGAGAAAGCTACATCATTATAGGCATTATTATTATCTGGCTATTATTCCTATTTGGACATAAGGTAATATGATTGTGTTTCAAATTAACTGGCGATGGATTGTGATGACTATTCTCAGTGGTCACCTCTGTCAGGAGAGGACTGTATCTAGAAATGGAGGCTGTAACTGTGATTCCAAACATTTTTTTTAATATTTTTTTCTATATTCTTTGTTTACATTCCAAATGCTTTCCCCTTTCCCGGATCCCCCCTTCCCATTTATCCTATAAACCTTCTTCTCTTTATCCATTCTTCAATCACTTTCCTCCTGTTTTTCTCTGCCCTTATATTCCCCTCCAATGCTAGATCAATCCTTTCCAGGATCAGGACCTTCTCCATACTTTTTCATGCTTATCATTTGTTGTGCAATTTGTGCCTTGAGCATTCAGGGCTTCTGGGCTAATTAATATCCTCTTATCATAGATTGCATTCCATGTGTATTCTTTTGTGACTGGGTTATCTCACTTAGGATGATATTTTCCAGATCAAACCATTTGCCAAAAATTTTGGGAATTCATTGTTTCTAATTGCTGAGTAGTATTCCATTGTGTAAATACACCACATTTTCTGTATCCATTCCTCCTTTGAGGGGCATCTGGGTTCTTTCTACTTTTCTGGCTACTATAAGTAAGGCTGCTATGAACAAAATGGAGCATGTGTCTTTATTGCGTGCCTGGGAATCCTTTGGGTATATGCCCAGGAGAGGAATAGCTGGGTCCTCTGGAAGTGTCATGTCCTGTTTTCTGAGGAACCGCCAGACTGATTTCCAAAGTGGTTGTACCATCCTACAGTCCCTCCCGCAGTTGAGGGGTCGTCCTTTTCTCCGCATCCTTGCCAACACCTGCCTTCTCCTGTGTTGTTGAGCTTAGCCATTGTGACTGGTGTAAGGTGAAATCTCAGGGTGGTTTTGATTTGCATTTTCCTAATGACTAATTATGTTGATCACTTCTTAAGGTGCCTCTCGGCCATCCAAATTTCTTCAGGTGAAATTTCTTTCTTTAGATCTATACCTCATTTTTTAATTGGGTTATTTGGTTCCCTGGGGTCTAACTTCTTGAGTTCTTTGTATATATTGGATATTATCCCTCTATCAGATGTTGGGTTCGTGAATATCCTTTCCCAATTTGATGGTAGCCATTTTGTCCTTTTTACAGTGTCCTTTGCCTTACAGAAACTTTGTAATTTTATGAAGTCCCATTGTCAATTCTTGATCTTAGAGCATATACTTTTGGTGATCTGTTAAGGAACTATTTCCCTGTGCCCATGTCTTCTAGGGTCTTCCACAGTTTCTTTTCTATTATTTTCAGTGTGTCTGGTTTTACATGGAGGTCCTTGATCCACTTGGAGTGAAGTTTACTACATGGACATAAGAATGGGTCAATTCGCATTCTCAGCATGCTGACTTCCAATTGAAACAGCACCATTTGGTGAAAAGGCTATCTTTTTCCACTGTATGTTTTTGGCTTATTTTTGGAAGATCAAGTGACCATAGGTGTGTGGGTTCATTTCTGGATATTCAATTCTATTCCATTGGTCCACTTGTCTGTCACTGGGCCAATAACGTGGAGTTTTTAATACTACTGCTCTATTGCTTGAAGTCAGGGATACTGATTCACCCAGAATTTCTTTTGTTGTTGAGAATACTTTTAGCTATCGTGTGTTTTTTGTTATTCCTGATGAATTTGACAATTGCTTTTTCTAACTCTGTGAAGAACTGAATTGGGATTTTGATGGGGATTGCATTGAAACTGTAGATTGCTTTTGGCAAGATGGCCATTTTAACTATATTAATCCAGCCGATCCACGAGGATGGCAGATTTTTCCATTTTCGGGGGTCTTTTTCGATTTCCTTCTTCAGAGACCTGAAGTTGTTGTCATATAGATCTTTCACTTATTTGGTTAGAGTCTCACCAAGATACTTTATATTGTTTGTGGCTATTGTGAAGGGTGTCTTTCCCAAACTTCTTTCTCAGGCAGCTTATCTTTTGAGTATAGGAAGGCAACTGATTTGCTTGAGTTGATTTTATAGCCAGCCACTTTGTTGAAGTTGTTTATCAGCTGTAGGAGTTCTCTGGTGGAGGTTTTCAGGTCACTTAAGTAGACTATCATGTCATCTCAAAATAGTGTTAATTTGACTTCTTCCTTTCCAGTTTGTATCCCCTTGACCTCCTTATGCTGTCTAATTGCTCTAGGTAGAACTGCAAGTACTATATTGAAAAGATATGTAGAGAGAGGACAGTCTTTTCTAGTCCCTGATTTTAGTGGGATTGCATCAAGGTTCTCTGTTTAGTTTGATGTTGGCTACCAGTTTGCTATATATTGCTTTAACGATGTTTAGGTATGGGCCTTGAATTCCTGTTCTTTCCAAGACTTTTAGCATGAAAGGATGCTGAATTTTGTCGAATGCTTTTTCTGTATCTAATGAGATGATCATATGTTTTTTTTTTCTTTGAGTTTGTTTATGTAGTGGATAGCATTGATGGATTTCACTATATTAAACCATCCCTGCATCCCTGGTTTGAAGCCCACTTGATCATGGTGAATGATCGTTTTGATGCGTTCTTGGATTCGGTTGGCAAGAATTTTATTGAGTATTTTTGCATCAATACTCATAAGAGAAATTGGCCTCAAGTTCTCTTTCTTTGTTGGATCTTTGTGTGGTCTTGGTATCAGCGTAATTGTGGCTTCATAGAACGAGTTGGGTAGGTTTCATTCTGTTTCTATTTTGTGAAATAGTTTGGAGAGTATTGGTGTTAGGTCTTCTATGAAGATCTGATAGAATTCTGCACTGAAGCCACCTGGTCCCGTGCTTTTTTTTTGGTTGGGAGACTTTCTATGAACCTTTTTATTTCTTCATGTGTTATTGGACTGTTTAGTTGATATATTTGATCCTGATTTAGTTTTAGTTTCAGATATCTGTCTAGGAAACTGTCCATTTCCTCCAGATTCTCCAGTTGTGTTGAGTATAGGCTTGTTTAGTAGGATCTAATAATTTTTTTGAATTTCCTCAGTTTCTATTGTTATATATCTCTTTCCGTTTCTAAGTTTGTTAATCTGGATCCTGTCTCTTTGCCCTTTAGTTAGTCTGGCTAAGGGTTTATCTATCTTGTTGATTTTCTCAAAGAATCAACTCCTTGTTTTGTCGATTCTTTCTATGGTTCTCTTTGTTTCTACTTGATTGATTTCGGCCCGGAATTAGATGATTTCCTGCCTTCTACTCCGCCTGGGTGAATTAGCTTCTTTTTTGTTCCAGGGCTTTCGGGTGTGTTATTAATCTGTTAGTGCATGCTCTCCCCATTTCCTTTTTGGAGGCAATCAGGGCTATGAGTTTTCCTCTTAGTACTGCTTTCCATTAGATTTGGGTATTTTATGTCTTCATTTTCATTAAGTTCTAAAAAGTCTTTAATTTCTTTCTTTCTTTCTTCCTTAACCAAGGTATCATTGAGTAGAATATTGTTCTGTTTCCACGTATATGTGGGTTTTCTGTTGTTTTTGTTTTTATTGAAGACCACTTTTACTCCATAGTGATCTGATGATACACATGATTTTGATCCAAATCCTGGCCTCGAAAAACATAAGATTTATTTCACATCTAGAAGCATATTCACCGTAAAAATCTTAGATTCATTCATGGTGGAATTTATCTTTAATCACAGGAGTCAAAAGCAATTTTATTTCTGAATTCTATACCATCTTGGTATAGAGCATGTTCCAGGTAAAGAAAAGCTTAGGTCTAGGCCTGTTGGCATACAACTTTATTTTCAGCACCCAGATATGAAGACCATCCAGATTTCTGAGTTCAAATCAGTTTACTGAGCTAGTAACTTGGCAGCCAAATACAGATAATGGGGACATAGGAAATTTGTGTAAATGTAATTGAACTGGGGCATGGTAGGAGGGAATGTTCCTACCACAGCAACCAATAGCACTTGACAGCTTCAAGCAATACACTATGCCTTTAGAATCAAGAGTAGAACAGGTTATGAGGACAACTGATACTGGTGAGCTAGAGATAAGAAATGGCCAGTAATTTAGAAAAGACTAGTGCCTCTAAGGTGAAATATGTGGTAAGTGTTACCTGAGAACACAAAGAAGTTGTATTCCAGAGAAAGGCCTCCTGTTGGCATGCAGGTAATGTTTAAGAAATTGCCAGGTCATGGACAACTATTGAGGCTTGTCAGTGTGAGTGGTCAGAAAATATCATTGGAGATATTTCAATCACAGTGATAGGTGAAGTCCCAGTCTTAATTGATTTTGTGATGAATTTGAGGATTGCCACCTTAAAGACAGCATATCAGAAGGAATAGGTGGATGTGCTGCCCCTTTGAAGATGAAAACCCCAGTTTATTGGATATGACAGTACCATAGGATGACCATGAATAGCAGCAGCAGTGGAGTGGAATAAGCTAGGGCGTATAGTGATACAGAGGGCCAAATTGGAGTTGTGAGACTCCATATAATAGCTTCTGGCTATTATAAATAAGGGTGCTGTGTCTAGTTTTACATGGAGGTCCTTGATCCCATTAGAGTTGAGCTTGCTGATACAGAGAGAGATTAACACTCCTTTACCTTTGGTGGGATTGCAAGATGGTACAACCACTCTGATATTAGTCTGATGGTTCCTTAGAAAACTGGCCATGATACTTCCATGTGACCCTGCTATACCTCTCCTAGGTATATACCCAGAGGATTCCCTAGCATGCAATGAGGACACATGCTCCATTATGCTCATTTCAGCCTTATTTATAATAGCCAAAGCTGGAAATACTCCATATGTCGTTCAATGAAGGAACAGATATAGAAAATGTCTTATATTTACACAATGGAATACTACTCAGCAATTAAAAACAATGAATTCATGAAATTGTTAGGCATTTGATTGGAAATGGAAAATATTATCCTACATAAGGTAACTCTATCACAAAAGAATACACATGGAATGCAATCTCTGACAAGTGAATATTAATTAGCCCAAAAGCTCTGAATAAACAAAAAACTATTAGAATAACAAATGATTCGCATGAAGAAGTAAGGAGAGGGCACAGATCCTCGCCAGCAAAGAATGACGCAACACAGGAAGATCTTCTTCAAGCAGTTTACTCAGGACCCTTGTACTTCTTCTCCTTCTTCTCCCTCTTCTGACACCGAGAGAATCAGCCCAGCCCTTAAATACTAATAGCCAGCCAATAAGGCTTAGCCATGTGGGCATTGCTGATAGGTTGTATCCACATGGAAGGCGCAAGACTCAACAGGCTCCACCCAAATAAGGACTTGTTAACAGTTAATGACAGTTAACGACAGTTAAACAGTTAACGGGCAAGCAGCTCCCTACAGTTCCTCCTTTTTCTTTTTAAACACGCATTCAGGCGAGAGTAGAGGTTTGACCTCTGATATATCATTTGCCCATTGGGTGGACTCATGGACCTTGTTTTGATGCCCTTCTGAGCCATCAGCCCAGTGGATTTCGTCAAACCCATCCGGTACCTTTTGCTCAGAGACGGGTTCTGGGGTACCAACCCGTGTGCAGTCAAACATGCTCCCCTCAAGGGCACTCCAATCATGGGCCCCTGAGTGCAGTGCTTAGCCTCGCATCCTGAGCGTGGAAAGCATCTTATTAGGCCTTCATGGCTGCCAGCCAGGCCTAAGAGGAGTGTCCAGCTTCAATTGCTGTGAATGCCTGTACCATCATTGCAACCTGTCTTTGTTGGATACACCTCATCCTGCAGATGCACCAGAGGCAAACAATTGAAAGAACTATCAAAAGAATGGCAAGGGCATAGTTTTCATTTACAGTTACCTCCTCTTTAAAGGTGAATAAGGTATATCAAAAGACTTGTTAGAACTAGAAAGACAAGGAAACAGCTTAGTATCATGGCGCATCGGCATGGGTCTCGGGAACACCGACAAGATCGCCCATCTTGGCTCCATCTACACCAGCATCAACGTCTCGCCGAGAGCTAGTAACAGCAGGAGGATCTTCATTTTTATTGCAGCGTCTGGTCAGCCGCTCAGGCACCCACAGTGGATCTTGTTGAGTCTGAGGAAACACACAAACAGAACCTCTCTCCCACGCCAACACTGGATCAGGGCCATGCCATAATCCAGTAAGCACATCCTTCCATTTAACATAACCCTTCAAGGTATTATTAGGGCATTGGTGCCGATCAGCTGCAGCCAAACCATCATTATCCAGATTCAAAAAATTTAAAGTAAATAATGCCAATGAATTTCACCTGTGCCTGTGCTTCCTCTTTCCAGACACTGTTTTTTAAGATGGCCCAGCTTTCCACACCTGAAGCAAGCCCCTGACTGTGGCTTCCTTTTCTGTGTTAATTGCACCACAGCTGCAGCAAGACCTGCATTAGTCAGCGGCCCTCCTAACTCTCTGCACGCTTTCATCCATTCCTCTTGTAAGATTTCTAAAGCAGTTTGTCCATCCTCTACGGCCTTACAGCATTTTTTATCTTCTAAACAGCCCCTAACAAGCTTCCAAATAGGTTTTACTCCTCCTTTGAGTGTGCCCTGATCCCAGGCTAAGTCCAGATCCTTCCCTAACTTATCCCAGCAGTTGACCGTTAGGCTGCCATAAACAGCGAACCAGGGTGCCACGGTATTACATTCATTAAGAAATCTCTCTAAGGTCGATTTCTTGATCTTTAAATTCTTTGATAAAAGCAGCTCCTGAAGAGCCAGAAAAATTGGATGAGACTGTGAGGTCCCCATTTTCAAAATTAAGGCTCTAAGTCCTTTTACAAAAAGAAAGCAGAGAAAAATGTAGAACACTGTTATCAGAGCAGGGTCCATAAATTGTAACTCTTTACTTTTCACTAGGTTGCTAATCTGCGAACTTAAACCTCCCTCTTTGTTTACAGAGAGGAACAGGCTGTCCATTTTTAACGGTCCCTTTTGTCCCACCTTGCCTGGGAACTTTATTGTCTCTCACCAAGAACTTTATTGTCCCATTTAACTGGGAACTTTATTATCCCATTTAACCGGGAACTTTATTGTCCCATTTACTGGGAACTTTATTGTCCCATTTACCGGGAACTTTATTGTCCCATTTAACTGGGAACTTACCAGCGCGCTACCCTGACTGCGAGAAGTTCTGATCTTCAAACCCCATGAACGAGAAGAGTTTCTTGACCCGGGTTTCAGCACCAGTTGTCGCGTCCACCCTCGCCAGCAAGAAATGACGCAACACAGGAAGATCTTCTTCAAGCAGTTTACTCAGGACCCTTGTACTTCTTCTCCTTCTTCTCCCTCTTCTGACCCCGAGAGAATCAGCCCAGCCCTTAAATACTAATAGCCAGCCAATCAGGCTTAGCCATGTGGGCATTGCTGATAGGTTGTATCCACGTGGAAGGCGCAAGACTCAACAGGCTCCACCCAAATAAGGACTTGTTAACAGTTAAGGACAGTTAACGACAGTTAAACAGTTAACGGGCAAGCAGCTCCCTACAATACCACTGCTGCGTATATGCCCAGAGGATTCCCCAGCATGTATTAAGGACATATGCTCCACTATGTTCATAGCAGCCCTATTTATAATTGCCAGATGCTGGAAAAAAACCAGGTATCCCTCAACAGAAGAATGGATATAAAAAATGTGATATATATCCACAATGGAGTACTATTCAGCCATTAGAACCAATTAATTCATGAAATTCTTAGGCAAATGGATGAAGATGGAGAACATCATACAAAGTGAGGTAACCCAGTCTCAAACGATCAATCATGGTATGCATTGACTAATAAGTGTATACTAACCTGGAAAACTGGAATACCCAAAACCTAATCCACACATCAAATGAGGGACAAGAAGAACGGAGGAGTGGCCCCTTGTTCTGGAAAGCCTCAGTGTAGCAGTATAGGGCAAAACCAGAACATGGAAGTGGGAAGGGGTGGGTGGGAGAACAGGGTGAGTGAGGGGCTAGAGAAGTGGAAATCATTTGAGATGTAAATAAAAAATATATCAAATAAAAAAATAAAAAAAAGATGCAATCCTGCTATTTGAATAAAGTAAATAAAAACAAAACTCTGGAAAAGCAGGGAGATGTGCAAGTACGTGACAGGATTAGTAGCATCATTAAAGGTGAGTTATGACTATTGAAAATTTGAGGGAAATGTGGAATATACAGTGAGACCTGTTCTCAAAATAAAATACTTAAAATAAGAGAAGCAAGGTGTCCTCTTGTTTGTGGTTTCCATATAGACTGTAAAAATCAGAGAGGGGAATCCCTGATTATGATCCTTGTACACAAACTGCAACCCATGTAAACCTCTTCATCTCATAGTTTCAAAATTCATATGAAGAATCAAGAAGCAGCTATGATCCCTAGTATTGGCAGGTACTAATTAGGGAAACCTGCTGATCCTGATTACTTCCTAGTTGGGGATTCTACACATACTAGAGAAAAATGCTGTGACTGAATGAAGCAGAATACAAGCTTGCACTCTATGTTATGACCACGGAGGTGTTTTCTGGGACTACAACATATATAACTTCCATTGCCCATCATCATAGCCTTCAAATTATTCTAGAAGGTATGAAGTTGATACTTATATTAATCTGTTAGTAATTTAAGATGTGTTCTCAATAGTTCGTAAGAGGTCTGGAGAACAGACATCAATAACATACCTTATTCATCTTGGGGGTTAAACTTTCTGGCCATCATTTAAATGTCAGGTGTTTCTTAACTATTTCAGGACAAGAATCAAAGAAGGACTCACACCTATGAAAAAATGAAGTCTGAGTATTCTGTAGCAGTCAAGAAAAAGGATAAAGATACATTGTGAAGTCATTATTATAAAGATCATGACAACTGACTAAAAGACAAGCATTTATTTCCCTTACACTTTGTGGCTTCATTTATTTTCTAACAGTTATTGAACCATTAGTCTTTGTTAGAAATCACATATTTTCACAACCATATATATATAAATGTTATATAGGTGAGAGATAGATAGAATGTAGGACAAGATGGATAAAAGATCATTACAGATTGATAACTACCCTTTCAGTGGTTCTTTACACTGCTCATGAATTTGAATAAAAAGGCATATATTAAGTGAATATGTGAATATTATACTGTCTTAAACATATGATATAAATGTCAAAGAATATGTAGATAGACAACAGCTTCTATTTAGAAAGCATTTGAGAGCCAGGATATTAGATGTGTCAGGATCACAGCAGCCTCGATTATCATCACACATATCAAACAGTAATGTAAACAATTTTACAAAAATACCAATTAAATTTCATGATAATAAATATTAAAAGCAAATGAAGATAATTGGAAAATGATTCCTTTCTTTTTGAATGAACACTAAACTTTTTAAACTTTTTAAACACAACATATCTATGAAAAAATAACAGTTTTCTGAAATCACAAGCATTTATAGGTTTTTGGTTGAAAATTAATCAGTTGACAAAAAAGTCTGTTATTCATAGTGGGTAGTACAATTAGATTGTCTAGAAAATTCTCCTCTCTCATGTTTGGGATAGGTATGTTTGGCAATTTATAGAAAGCATTCTCCTGGAAGCTCAAAGCATAGCTCTCCTTACTTAACTTTTTTTGTTTAGGGAATTGGTACTGAATATTAGTACTGAGTATCTTTCCGTGAGGCCACTGCCAAGTTAAAATCTAGTTTTCTAGATCTGGAGAGTCAAGATAGAACACTTCCTGATTCCATTAGACTATCATAAGAATCAAATTAATTATTACATACATATTTTTATAGTGGAGCCTGGAATTGAGAACCAATCAATGGATGTGAAATGATCACTTTCCCTCTAGGTACCAAACTGAAGAAACCCAACTGAAGTTGTTAAGTCAAACACTTAAGACTAAGGATTCTTTTTTTTAATTGATATATATTTATTTACATTTCAAATGATTTCCCCTTTTCTGGGTCCCCACTCCCCACAAGTCCCATAAGCCCTCTTCCGTCCCCCTGTTCCTCCATCTACCCCTTCCTGATTCCCTGTTCTGGAATTCCCCTATACACTTGCACTGAGTCTTTCCAGAACCAGGGGCCACTCCTCCATTCTTTTGTACATCATTTAATATGTGGATTATGTCTTGGGTATTCAAAGTTTCTAGGCTAATATCTACTAATCAGTGAGTGCATACCATGATTAATCTTTTGAGATTGGGTTGCCTCACTTAGTATGATGTTCTCCAGCTCCATCCATTTCTGTAAGAATTTCATGAATTCATTGTTTCTGATGGTTGAATAGTACTCCATTGTGTAAATGAAAATCAAAAAAAAAAAAAAAAAACCTGATATTTCACCTCACACCAGTCACAATGTCTAAGGTCAAAAACTCAGGAGACAGCAGGTGTTGGTGAGGATGTGGATAAAAAGGAACACTCCTCCACTGCTGGTGGGATTGCAAGATGGTGAAACCACTTTGGAAATCAGTCTGGCGGTTCCTCAGAAAACTGGGCATGAGACTTCCAGAGGACCCGGTTCTACCACTCCTGGGCATATATCCAGATGATTCTTCAGCATGCAATAAGGACACATGCTCCACTATGTTCATAGCAGCCCTATTTGTAGTAGCCATAAGCTGGAAAGAACCCAGGTGTCCTTCATCGGAGGAATGGATACAAAAAATGTGGTATATTTACACAATGGAGTACTATTCAGCCATTAGGAAAAAATGAATTCAACACTAAGGATTCTTTAGTAGTCACGGTGACAGGTCACTGTGATGCCAATATTCAAAGGCTTATGCCCTAAATGACAAATGACAAGTGAATTTCTTTTCCTTCTGTCTTTTGGCTTTAAAATTGTATTCTTTTAACAACTGTTGAACAATAAGAATTTTTCTCCATAGGTGTTTTTGAGTCCTTCATTTATTCTTGTCCTGAGATCGTTTCGGAATGCCTGACTTTTAAATTAATACTCTGTTGGCCCAGAAATCAGATTCCATAGTAGACTACAATCCCAAGAAAACACTTCAATAATATCAACAATAGAGAAAAAACATTGCACAGTATAGTTAGCCATTAAGAAATTTTTCTTCAGCAATCTTGTTCTACCCAACGAAACAACAGTCTGAAGAAAAGGTATATATTCAAGATGATAGAAATGATAAATAACCATGTACAAGTCAGGATAGAAGTGGGACAAGTGTAGGGCAACAATGAAATAACATAAACCCATACATACTACTGTATATAATGCTATACATTAACTGTTTCACTTATACAAAAAATATCCAGACAGAAGCAGTTTATAAGAAAATGGATGCCATAATTCTCCTGCATCCAATGAACACACGTGTTTTACATACACTTGCATACATTTCTTTAGCATGCTGGTGCAAATATTTCTTTGTGTAGGGTTCAGGTGTCAACTAGTTTTTCATGTGCATTCATGTTTTCTTGTTTGCCTAAGTCTTTCTTGATCATATCAGTGACTTGTGTAATTTTTTTCTAGTAAGATCAAAAATGTTTTTTTTTTTTTAATTTGATCAGGGTGAAAAATGATAAAATTCAAATAATATTTTAGGACAACCTTTTTCCTTTATTGATCTTATAGATTTATGGGCATGTGGGTATATTTTCATTATCCAATATTGACATTTATTACCTTAAATACTTCTTATTCATGTAGGTTTTTCACCACTTGATTAAAGTTCGGAAAAAGATACTTCATAATATTTAAGGTTATTGTGAAAGCAGGTTTTCTCCTGATTTACTTCTCATTAAGTAATTAATGGGATTTAATTGAAATAAGTGAATTTTCACACAGAAGGAATATTCATTTTGTGTGTTATTACTGTATGCTGGTATGTGTTGAACTTGCAAGCTATATGTATTTCTTCTGGAATATTTAGGCTCACTTATGTTTACCAATCTTCAGTAAAAGTAATAAAGGGAATCCTGGATGCTGCAAAGAAAGGCATCATTATAGAAACAGAACAGTGAATTTGTCAAAATGAAAATGTGTGAGTGAGTCAAGTCAAGGGATTTGCATGGGATAATCATAGAAACAAATAAGGAGGATTAAATGGTTGAACTTAGAAGGCTCTACAGAACAATTATTTTTTTCTGAGAAACCAAATGATAGACCCAAAACTATGTTCAATTGTGAAGTATGGAAAACAAAATTAAGTCTAATCAAAGTCTTCTTGGATACTACTGATATTTAAGTACCACTTATGGCTCCTATTGTGATACCTTGCTGTAGTGGTTATTGTCATACTTCATATGTGTTGCAAATATATACAACTGTCAATTGCTTCACTAACATATTGACTTACCTACTGTTTTATGTACCATAGAAACCCATTTTCAAGGTAAAGACTTCTAATTCATTTTTGTCTTGAATCTGTTGAATTCTGAGGTATACCTGTAAGATCTCTTTGCAAAGATACTCAACTCAACACTGAAAGAGAATCAAGAGTAACCTCAAACTTTGCTATTTTAGGGAAAGTCATGTGATATACTTTAAAAATAGGAAGGAATTACCTCAACAGGTTTAACATCTTGGCTGGGGATCAAAATTTAGTCAGACTTAAAGAATTAGTGAGGCCATTAACTTGAAATTCTATCACACTAATTTACTAGATCAGCTCAATTACTTTCTGTAGCATTCTAAGTAATTTTTTAATATTTTTAAAAAATTTTACACACCATATAATATCCCCCCAACTCATCAACTTTCAAACTTTTCTACCACTGATACCTCCTTCTGTCCCTGAAGTTTCCACATGGATGTCCATATCTGCTACTCCACAAGACCTCTAAACTCCCTGAGGCCTGTCTTTTGACGGTTATTTGCATCATCTTTTAATGAACACAAACATAAAAGTCCTCTACTGTATGTGTGTTGGGAAGCTCATATCAGCTGATATATGATGACTTTTTGGTGGTTCAGTGTTTGAGAGATCTCAGAGGGCCAGATTAATTGAGAATGCTGGTCCTCCTACAGGTTCTCCCTCCTTATTTTCTTTCCGCCTTCCCTAATTCCGGAATAGGGGTCAGCTATTTCTGTCCATTATTTGGGTTTATATGTCAGTATCTGACCTTTTTTGCTGCTTGTTGAATCCTTCAGAGGGCATTCATGATAAGTCCTTTATAGGGGATACTCCATAGCCTCAGTAATAGTGTCAGACCTTAGGGCCTCCGCTTGAGCTAAATTCCACTGTGGGCCTGTCCCTGGACTTTCTTCAAGCTCAGCTGCATTTCCATCCATGCAGTCCTTTCAGACCGGAATAATTACAGGTCAGAATTGTGACTATGGAATGCCCCCCCCCCCCCATTTGATGCTCCATCTTTCTTTGCTGGAAAAGGATTTTATATGTTCATTCTCCCTATTGTCAGGCATTTCATCAAAGGTCCCTTCCTTTGAGTTCTGCGTGTCTCTCAACTTCCAGGTTTCTGGTATATTCTGTAGAGTCTCCTCAACCTTTTGTCTTCCAAGGTTGCCTGTTTCCATTCTTTCTGCTGGCCCTCAGTCCTGCAGTGCTTTTCCTTTTCCCAATACCATGACAAGTTCTACTCTCCCCTGACACCCCCACCGCTGTCCACATTCCCTTATTTGTCCCATCCTTATTCCCCACTTGTGATTCATTTCTTCTCCCTCCCAATTGGGACTGATGTGCCTTCACTTGTGCACTTTTGCTTGTCTAACTTTTTTGAGTTCTGTGGACTGTATCTTGGGTATTAAGTACTTTTTTGCTGAATACCCACATATTAGTGAGTACATTCCATGTATGTCCTTTTGTGTCTGAATTACTGCACTCAGGATATGTTAATTTTCTTCCCATAGAACAATTTTCTTAGTGATGGAGTCTCTACACTGCAATGAGTTAAATCAGCAGAGCCTAGAGTGACACAGAGAACTAAGTTAGAGGCGTGACCCAAGCCTTTTGATATTATAGTCCTAAAGGTCATGGGTCAACCTCATGGGATATCTGGTGAGTAAAGCTGTTACCAGGATATGGAACCAATCCCAGTAAATTAAATAGATTTTAATTTACAAATCTGAATAGAGTTGGATATCAGATATGTAGATAGTATAGTCTTCCAACTAGTTCTTGGTCTTGATTTAGTTCAGTAGTTCCTCACTATGATGTTTTGAATTGCTACTGTATATCCTGAGATTTTGGGATTATGTGATATATTATTCAAGTTTTAATTTATAATGTATTTTAGATAAGAGAATACATGAATTTCAGAAGAGAGTTGTCATATTTAAATGTTATTTAGTCTGTGTTAGACTGTAGGTACTATTTGAAGCGAATGTAATGTATTTTTTTATAAGAGTTTGCCTAATTATAGCGCCAATGTACACATGTGTTTGAATAAACTTATGGTTTCCAGTGAATGGAATGAGGTTGATTAAATCTGCTTACCCCATGAGAATTAAGAAATAATCAGACATGTGTTCATATTGGGAACGAGTAGCTTTCTTACAGGAATTATGTCACTTCATGCCACAATGGAAGTGAGTCTTGAATGTTTCTTGAAATCCTCAAATCTTGGCAGTGGGGTATAGATGATCCTCCTGGCTGGCGGTGGGAGAGTCTTCTGCCTGGCTTTGGGTCAAAATGTAGGACACTTGGCTCCTATATCAACATATCCACTTGCTAATACTGTACTTTGTGCCATGAAGAAATGAGAAGGAATCTCTAAAACTGGAAACCAGTCTTGATTAAATGTCTTACTCTATAAGAGTTATTTTAGTAATAGTGACTCTAAATGGCAATGAAACTTTACTAAAACATAAATGGGTGCCAAAGACTTTGCACATTATTGGCATAGGTTTGAGCATGATTTGATTTGAGAAATGTAGATTTTGTGACTATGATAAGCAGTGGGATGGATTAAATGTGGCTCAATTGGCCAAAGTAGTTCAGCATGGAAGACTGTGGTGCTGAGAGTGATTTCAACTGTAGATACCTGTTTCAAGGAACTTCAGAGGAATACATTTGTAGTATGTGCTTTAGAAAATTTTTCATGTAATTTTGTTGAAGGGCTTGTTGCCCTTGTCTGTAGAGTCTGTCTGAGCATAAGGTAAAGTGATTTAGAATAGTTACTTTAAGAAGTTCTCAAAGCCAACTCATTTCAACTTTCTCCAGTGGTTCAATCTTACGGGGTAGGTATTAACCAAGTGCACCAAACTGATAAAAACAATATAAAATATATGGTTCAGAGATAAGTGGTCAACCTGGAAGAGGAATGGAGCTAAATCCTGTTTTGATGCATATTGAATAGAATTAAGGGTGTGGTAATATTGGGTAAGATTTCAACTAGCTTACTGTTATATTTTTGCAGCTCACCAAGAATAAGTTAAATCATTTTAGGTATTATTATGACCTTGATATTGTTCCCATTTCAAGATAAGAAAATATGACCATGTTTCAAATTGACAGGGGCTGGATTGTGATAACAAATCTCAGTGGTCAACTCTGTTGAGAATAAACTATATCCAAAAATGGAGTACATGACTCTGATTCAGACCTTGAGGCTTGAAAACACATGATTCTGGTCCAAATCTTGATCTGGAAAGACATAAGATTTATTTCACATCTAGAAGCATTTTTACCATGAAAATCTTAGATTCAGGCATGGTGCAATTTATCTTTAATCCCATTAGACAAAAGCAAGTTTATTTCTGACTTTTTTACCAGCTCTGTGCAGAGCATTTTCCAGGTAATGAAAAGCTTATGTTGCATGTTGGCATGCAACTTTAATCCAAGCACCCAGGTATGAAGACGTTACATATTTCTTTCTTTCTTTCTTTCTTTCTTTCTTTCTTTCTTTCTTTCTTTCTTTCTTTCTTTCTTTCTTTCTTTCTTTCTTTCTTTCTTTCTTTCTTTCTTTCTTTCTTTCTTCCTTCCTTCCTTCCTTCCTTCCTTCCTTCCTTCCTTCCTTCCTTCCTTCCTTCCTTTCTTTCTTTCTTTCTTTCTTTCTTTCTTTCTTTCTTTCTTTCTTTTTTTTTTTTATCATCGGTATTTTGGAGATCTTATACTTTTTTCCGGTTATTTGAGGATAATTTCTTTTTTTTTTTATTCGATATATTTTTATTTACATTTCAAATTATTTCCCCATTTCTAGGCCCCACTCCCCGAAAATACCGAAAGCCCCCTTGTCTTCCCTTGTCCTCCTACCCACCCATTCCCACTTCCCCGTTTTTGCCGAATACTGCTTCACTGAGTCTTTCCAGAACAGGGGGCCACCCTTCCTTTTTTCTTGTACTTCATTTGATGTGTGGGTTATGTTTTGGATATTCCAGTTTTCTAGGCTAATATCCACTTATTAGTGAGTGGATACCATGATTCACCTTTTGAGTCTGGGTTACCTCACTTAGTATGATGTTCTCTATCTCCATTCATTTGCCTAAGTATTTCATGAATTCATTGTTTCAAATGGCTGAATAGTACTCCATTGTGTAGATATACCACATTTTTTGCATCCAGTCTTCTGTTGAGGGATACCTGTATTCTTTCCAGCATCTGGCAATTATAAATAGGGCTGCTATAAACATAGTAGAGCATGTATCCTTATTACATGGTGGGGAATCCTCTGGGTTTATGCCCAGGAGAGGTATAGCACAGGATCTTCTGGAAGTGAGGTGCCCAATTTTCGGGAGAACCTCCAGACTGATTTCCATAGTGGTTGTACCAATTTGCAACCCCACCAGCAGTGGAGGAGTGTTTCTCTTTCTCCACACCCTCTCCAATACCTGCTGTCTTCTTAATTTTTATTCTTATCCATTCTAACTGGGGTAAGGTGAAATCTCAGGGTTGTTTTTATTTACATTTCCATAATGACTAATGAAGTTCAGCATTTTTTAAGATGTTTCCCCACCATCAGAAGTTTTCAGGTGAGAATTCTTTGTTTAACTCTGTACCCCCATTTTTTAATAGGGTTGCTTGGTTTTCTGGAGTCTAACTTCTTGAGTTCTTTATATATATTGGATATTAGTCCTCTATCTGATGTAGGATTGGTGTTTTTCCAATTTGTTGGTTGCCGATTTGTCCTCTTGATGCTTGCTGTCCTTTGCCTTACAGAAACTCTGTAATTTTATGAGGTCCCTTTAGTCAATTCTAGCTCTTAGAGCATATGCTATTGGTGTTCTGTTCAGAAACTTTCTCCCTGTACCGATGTCCTCAAGTGTCTTCCGCAGTTTCTTTTCTATTAGCTTCAGAGTGTCTGGCTTTATGAGGAGATCCTTGATCCATTTGGATTTGAGCTTAGTACAAGGAGACAAGGATGGATCAATTCACATTCTTCTGCATGCTGACCTCCAGTTGAACCAACACTATTTGTTGAAAGGGCTATCTTATTTCCATTGGATGTTTTCATCCTCTTTGTCGAGGATCAAGTGGCCATAGGTGTGTGGGTTCATTTCTGGATCTTCAATCCTGTTCCATTGATCCTCCTGTCTGTCACTGTACCTATACCATGCAGTTTTTCCACTATTGCTCTGTAGAATTGCTTGAAGTTAGGGATACTGATTACCCCAGAATTTCTTTTGTTGCTGAGAATAGTTTTAGATATCCTGGTATTTTTTGTTATTCCAGATGAATTTGATAATTGCTCTTTCTAATCCTGTGAATTATTGAGTTGGGATTTTGATGGCTATTGCATTGAATCTGTAGATTGCTTTTTGGCAAAATGGCCATTTTTACTATATTGATTCTACTGATCCATGAGAATGGGAGGTTTTCCCATTTTTTGAGGTCTTCTTCCATTTCCTTCTTCAGAGTCTTGAAGTTCTTGTCATATAGATCTTTCACATGTTTGGTAAGAGTCACCCCATGATACTTCATACTGTTTGTGGCTATTGTGAAGGGGGTCATTTCCCTAATTTCTTTCTCATTCTGCTTATCCTTTAAGTATAGGAAGGTCACTGATTTGCTTGAGTTGATTTTATAACCAGCCACTTTGCTGAAGTTGTTTATCAGCAATAGGAGTTCTCTAGGGGAGATTTTTGGATCACTTAAGTAGACTATCATGCCATCTGCAAATAATGATAGTTTGACCTTTTCCTTTCAAATTGTGTCCCTTTTACCTCCTTATGTTGTCGAATTGCCCGAGCTAGTGCCTCACGTACAATATTGAAAAGATAAGGAGAAAGGGGGCAAGCCCTGTCTAGTCCCTGATCTTAGTGGAATTGCGTCAAGTTTCTCTCCATTTAGTTTGATGCTGGCTACCGGTTTGCTGTATATTGCTTTTGCTCTGTATAGGTATGGACCTTGAATTCCTGTTCTTTCCAAGACTTTAAGCATGAAAGGATGCTGAATTTTGTCAAATGCTTTTTCAGCATCCAATGAAATGACTTTTTTCTTTGAGTTTGTTTATGTAGTGGATTGCAATGATGGATTTCCATATATTGTACCAAATCTGCATTCCGGGGATAAAGCCTACTTGATCATGGTGGATGATCGTTTTGATGTGTTCTTGGATTCGTTTTGCAAGAATTTTATTGAGTATTTTTCCATCGATGTTTATAAGAGAAATTGGCCTGAAGTTCTCTTTCTTTGTTGGATCTTTGTGTGGTTTTGGTATCAGCGTAATTGTGGCTTCATAGAAGGAATTGTGTAGTGCTCCTTCTGTTTCTATTTTGTGGAATAGTTTGAAGAGTATTGGTCTTAACTCTTCTTTGAAGGTCTGATAGAATTCTGCACTGAAATCATCTGGTCCTCTGCTTTTTTTGGCTGGAAGACTTTCTATGACTCCTTCTATTTCTTTAGGTATTATGGGACTGTTTAGATGGTCCAGTTGGTCCTATTTTAATTTTGGTATTTGGTATCTATCAAGGAAATTGTCCATTTCCTCCAGATTCTCCAGTTGTGTTGAGTACAGTCTCTTGTAGTAGGATCTGATGATTTTTTGGATTTCCTCAGTTTCCATTGTAATATCTCCCTTTTCATTTCTATGTTTGTTAATTTGGATACTTTCTCTGTGCCCTTTGGTCAGACTGGCTAAGGGTTCATCTATCTTGTTATTTTCTCAAAGAACCAGCTCCTGGTTTTGTTGATTTTTGGTATGGTTCTCTTTGTTTCCACTTGATTGATTTCAGCCCTGAGTTTGATGATTTCCTGCCTTCTACTCCTCCTGGGTGAAATAGCTTCTTTTAGTTCCAGGGCTTTCAGGTGTGTCATTAAGCTGGTAATGTATGCTCTCTCCATTTTCTTTTTGGAGGCACTCAGGGCTATGAATTTTCCTCTTAGCCCTGCTTTCATTGTGTCCCATAGATTTGGGTATGTGTGTGTTCATTTTCATTGTGTTCTAAAAAGTCTTTAATTTCTTTCCTTATTTCTTCCTTGACAAAGGTATCATTGAGTAAAATATTGTTCAGTTTCCACGTGTATGTGGGGGTTTTCTGTTTTTTTTTTTTTTTTTTTGATATTGAAGCCCACTTTTACTCCATAGTGATCTGATAGGAGGCATGGGATTAGTTCAATCTTCTTATATTTGTTGAGATCTGTCTTGTGACCAATTATATGGTCGATTTTGGACAAGGTAGCATGAGGTGCTGAGAAAAAGGTATATTCTTTTGCTTTAGGATAGATTGTTCTATATATATATATATATATCTGTTAAATCTAATTGGTCCAAAGCTTCATTTAGTTTCATTATGTCCCTGTCTAGTTTCTGTTTTCCTGATCGGTCCAACAAGGAAAGTGCAGTGTTGAAGTCACCCACAATTATTGTGCTAGGTGCAATGTATATTATTATTATATTATATTATATATTATTATATATTACTATATTATATTATTATATATATATTATATTATAATTATATTATATATAATTTTTATTCATATATAAGAAACCAAATTCAGAAGAATTGATTAATCAGCATCCTCTACTTCCAATATGTCTGATATTAGATGCCCTTCCTTCAATAATATCTTCCTATTCCTGGAAATAATGACAATAACCGCTTATGAGAATAATAATTCTGTCCATAATGTGAATAAAATCAAAAAAAATATTTTAATTGTTTTCTTTACACATCAGAATTGGAACAAATATATGGACTTTCAGAAGGAAACAAATCATTTTAGTATTATTTACTATCAAATCAAAATGAATTTCACTTCCTTACAGCAATGACACATATAAGGTATACTATCAGCATATGTATGTATACACACACACACACACAAACATATATATGTGTCTGTGTGTATATATGTATATATGTATATGTATGTATGTGTATACGTGTATATATGTATATGTATATATGTGTATATGTCCATTAGGAGTAGGAATAATATTCTCCATCAGGATTTGCTCGTTACAGCATGCAGCACTGACATCAACATAGCTTCAAATTCAGGTAGGATCATAACCACGTAAATATATTACATAGTCAGTATGTGGTGCTACCTGCATGCATCAGGAACATCAGCAGAATTTTTTGGCAGGTAGGGTTTCAGATATCAATCTGAACTTTATTCCCAGCTAAGAGCATTTACCTCAATATGTCTATGAAAATCAGTATGGACTTTCCAATTCTTCAGATTCCCAAACAGTAACACAGAAAACAGCCATAATTTGGGTCTCCATCAGCAACAGGAATAATGGATTCCATCTTGACTGCTGTTTATAACATTTAGCAGTAACATCAGATTAGCTTCTTCTTATAGTTTGGGTTAAAGGCATCAAAGATCATTACAAAGTTCATATCTGGGACTACAGGCATGCATAAAAAATATTAACTGAGTATCCTCTTTCAGATATATCTCAGGTGTCAATCTGATCTCCATTGCCAGGTCAGAACATGACTGTGGGCATAATTATGGGCAGTGGAGTTTATCAGAGTCTCAAGCAGCAACACCAATTATAGCCATAACCAGAGTCTCCATCAGCAATAGTGATAATAGATGTGCTCATGATTGCTGATCACAACATTCAGCACTAAAATCAATACAGCTTATTCCTCTCCTGACAGGAGGGATAACAGTTATCAATGAACATTACATATTCAATATTGAGGTTGCATTCAAGAATCAGCTACATGAACAAAATTTCCTGTGACAGGTAGGATCTTGAACAATATTCAAATCACTAGTGGCAGCAAAAAATACTTACTTCCATTTGACTATGCGCATGAGTACGAACTATGAAATTTATTAGATTTTCAAGCAGCAACAACAAAGGTAGCCATCACCAGGATCTCCATCAGGACAGTCATTGTGGACTCCATCATGACTTACTTCATTAAAACTTACACAGTCTTCCTGACAATGTTGTTTATAATAGAATATTCTCCTGGGGGTTCTCATACATCAAGAACCTCTAAGAGCAAGAATTGACAAATGGGACCTCATAAAATTACAAAGTGTCTGTAAGGCAAAGTAAACCATCAAGAGGACAAATCGGCAACCAACAAATTGGGAAAAGATCTTCACCAATCCTACATCAGATAGAGGGCTAATATCCAATATATATAAAGAACTCAAGAAGTTAGACTCCAGAAAACCGAACAACCGTATTAAAAAATGGGGTACAGAGTTAAACAAAGGATTCTCACCTGAAGAGCTTCGGATGGCAGAAAAGCATCTTAAAAAATGCTCAACTTTATTAGTCATTAGGGAAATGTAACTAAAAACAACCCTGAGATTTCATCTTACACCAGTCAGAATGGATAAGATTAAAAATTCAGGAGACAGCAGGTGTTGGAGAAGGTGTGGAGAAAGAGGAACACTCCTCCACTGCTGGTGGGGTTGCAAATTGGTACAACCAATCTGGAAATCAGTCTGGCGGTTCCTCCGAAAAATGGGCACCTCACTTCCAGAAGATCCTGCTGTACCACTCCTGGGCATATACCCAGAGTCTTCCCCACCATGTAATAAGGATACATGCTCTACCATGTTCATAGCAGCCCTATTTATAATTGCCAGATGCTGGAAAGAACCCAGGTATCCCTCAACAGAAGAGTGGATGCAAAAAATGTGGTATATCTACACAATGGAGTACTATTCAGCCATTAGAAACAATGAATTCATGAAATTCTTAGGCAAATGGATGGAGCTAGAGAACATCATACTAAGTGAGGTAACCCAGACTCAAAAGGTGAATCATGGTATGCACTCACTAATAAGTGTATATTAATCTAGAAAACTGGAATACCCAAAACATAATCCACACATCAAATGAGGTACAAGAAGAAAGGAGGAGTGGCCCCTGGTTCTGGAAAGACTCAGTAAAGCAGTATTCGGCAAAATCAGAACGGGGAAGTGGGAATGGGTGGGTGGGAGGACAGGGGGAGAAAATGGGGCTTACGGGAATTTCGGGGAGTGGGGGGGCTAGAAAAGGGGAAATCATTTGAAATGTAAATAAATTATATCGAATAAAAAAATTAAAAAAAAAAAAAAAGAAGTATGGGGAGGGAGGATGTGATAGGGGTAACCGGGAGGGGAGAAACTGGGAAAAGGGATAACATTTGAAATGTAAATAAAGAATATATCCAATAAAATATAAAATAAAAAATAAAAAATAAAAGAAATGGACAATTTCCTAGAAAGATACCAACTACCAAAGTTTAATCAGGATCAGATAAACCATTTAAATATTTCCATAACCCCTAAAGAAATAGAAGAGTTCATTGAAAATCTCCCAACCAAAAAACAAAACAAAAAAAAAAAAAAAACAAAAAAAACAAAAACAAAAACAAAACATAAAACAAAAAACAAACAACAAAGAACAACAAAAAAAACTTACACAGTATTACTGACAATGTTCTTTATAATAGAATATTCTCCTGAGGGGTCTCATTCATCAAGAACCTCTTCAAAAACACACTAACTCTGGATCTCAATATGCCTTCAAAGAAGTATTGTAAATATACTTCATTTGTCAGTTGAGAGGGTAAGATGAACTCAAGCTTTCAGAATATGTTCTCAAAAGACACTTGATTGTACCACAAGGATACAGCTTAAATATGTTCATTGTGAATTAATTCATAATACACAGGAACTGCAAATACCATATATATCACTCAACCGATTACTGGAAAAAAATGTGGTTCTTTTACACTACAGAGTATTACTCAGTTGTTAAAAATTATAACAAGTAATTCAAGGGCAAATGATTAGAATTTGAAAAGCTTATTCTGAGTCATTTACCCAGAACTATAAAGGTATACATTTTATCCTTACCCAACTAACCTCTATTAATCTATGGATTTTAGCTTGATTAGCATTTACTTACACCCTAACATCTACTTAGATGTGAATGTATAGTATGTTTTCTTTTCTAGGTCTGGGTTTCCTACTCAGAATAATCTTTTCTAATTCTAATCATTTGCTTATAAATTACTTGTTATCAATTTTAACCACTGAGTAGTACTTCATGGTGTAAATGTACCATTTTTTTTTTTGGTCCACTAATGAGTTGAGTGATATATTTGGTATTTGCAGTTTCCACCTATTATGAATAAATTCACAATGAACATAGTTAAGCTGTGTCCTTGTGGTACAATCAAATGTCCTTTGTGTACATGCTCAAGAGCAGTATATCTTGATCCTGAAATAGATTAACTTCCAATTTTCTGAGGAGCTTGCAAATTGATTTCTATAGAGGGTGTAAAAACTACTCACTCCACCCGCTCTACACTCTCAACAGCATGAGTTGTCACTTGTGTCATTGATCTTCTCCATTCTTCCACATGTAAGAGGGAATATTAGTTTTGATTTGCATTTCCCTCATGGCTAAGGACTGATAATTTCTTTCGGCTCCTATCCTGAAAATAATGTATTTACATTTGTAACCCCATTTATAACTTTAGTATTTGTTGTTTCAATATCTACTTTTTTGTGAACCCTTTTTTATTGGATATTATATTTCTATGGGAGTGGAGTTGATAAATCTTTTCCCATTTAGTAGGTTGCATTTATGGCCTATTGATGATGCTCTTTGCTGTTGTAAATTAGCAGCAGAATGATTAAATGTTATATATAATTTTGTGGTATATAAAATATATGTTACAAAATATTAAAGTTACTATAAAAACCAGTAACTTTGTTAAGAGAAATATTACATAAATGCCTATCTTAATTATGTCATATACATAAATTTTATTTTATTTACAATTGATATCATTACTTCATTCTTTATAGAAATATTATATTCTATAATATAAATCAACATATTAATATTTTCTTTAATTTATACATATATTAATTAATTATTGTTATACACTTCATATTTAATATAACACCCTGCCAAACCCTGTCCATCCTCCGACTGCTCCACATCCAATATCTGCTTCCCTTGCACTGTCCCCACATAGATGTCTCTACACACCCACCCTGCCTGACTTCTAAACTCCCTGGTGTCTCATTTAATTGAGGGTTAGATGCATTATCTCTGAATGAATACTGGCCACACAGTCCTATATTTTTGTGTGCTAGTGGCCTCATATCAGCTAATGTATATTGCCTGCTTGGAAGTCCAGAGTTTGAGAGATACTCTGGGTTCAGAATAAATGAGATTGCTGGTTCTCTTACAGGGTCAGCAAAGCTTGATTTAGTCTTCCGTAATTCAAAAGTAGGGGTAGCTGCTTCTGTAAATCAGTTTGTTTCGAATATCTAATTCTGACACCTTCAGTTGTTTGTTGGGTTTTCTTGAATTCTGTTATGCTAGGTCCATTTTGGGAGCATTCAGTAACAGTGTCATTCCTTGAGACATCCTCTTGTACTGAATCCCACGTTGAACCTGTCATTGGAACGTCTATTTCTCTGACCCTTCTACATTTTCCTCCCTGTAATTCTTTGAGAAAGAAAGAATTTTGGATCAGAGGTATGAATGAATGCCCCCCCCCCAACTCCCTCATTTGAAACCCTGTCTTCTTCCTGGAGATAAGTTCTGTAGTTCCCTCTTCATACTGTCAAGCTTATCATCTAAGGTTCCTATCTTTTATTTCTGTGAGTCTCTCACCTCGCATATCTCTTGTAGATTCTGGAGGATTCCCACAACCTCATACCTCCCTAAGTTGCCTGTTTCCATTCTTTTTGCTGGACCTCAGCGCTTCAGTCATTTTACATTCCTCAGTGTCAGATCAGGTTCCACTTCCCGCATCTGACCCTCTCTCCTCAACCCAGTCTACTTTCCCTCCTAGGTTTCTCCCTTTCTCCTAACTTGGAATTGCTTTCTTCTCTCTTTAAATTGAGAATGAGGTATCCTCTTATCATTTAATTGACTCTTTTTCATAGCCATATTTGATTCTTCACTATGTTTCTGCGCTAAATGCCCCTGGATCCTGTCTATTTAAACAGTGTCAGAAATGGTTTTCCTCTTGTGCCATGGACCTTAAATTGTACTAGATCCAAATGTCTGGGCCTCCATTACCTGAGCACATATTGTAGGCAGGAAAAATTGTAGGACAAAGGCTTTGTGACTGGGAGTCTGTTCCATAAATAAACTGCTAGGAGCCTTGCCTGATTACAGAAGATGGGCAGTTCAGGATCCATATCTCCAATTACAAAAAGATGCTGATAGTTTCATTTTTGTGGATTCCAGAGAGTTTTACATAGGGTTCCTGGATCTGAGTTCTGAAGCCTAAGCGTCCTTTCCTTAACAGCTACTGTGTACTTATATGAGAGCACATACCATGTTTGTCTTTCTGTATCTGAACTAAGTCACTCAGTATAATCTTCTTGAGTTCCATTCATTTGTGTACAAATTTAAGTATGTTATTGTTTTTAAACGGTGATAAATTATTTCATTGGGTAATTGTACCACATTTCTAAATCCATTTTTCAGTTGAGGGACATCTATTCTGATTACAGTTTCTGACTATTATGAATAAAGAGGCAATAAAGATGGTTGATCAAGTTACTCTCTGGTAGCAAAGTAGAAAATTAAGGGAATATGCTCAAAAGTGATAAAGCTGTGTCTTATTGTAGAATAATTTAGTTTTCTGAGTAACCATCATATTAATATTCATCCTAGCTGTACTGGTTTGCAATTCTACCAACAATGGATGAAATGTGTTCCCCATGTTTCAAATCCTTATAAAGGATTTGATTTTTCACTGTACCATGTAAATTTTCTTGGGATTTGATATTAGTCATTCTAATAGGTAAAAAGTTATAATCATAATGTAGTTCCAAATAGTGTCTCCCTGATGGTTAAAGATAAAGATCATTTTTAAGTGTCTCTAAATATTTGAAATCCTCTCTTGAGAATTGGATCTTCTAGCTTGACTCATCAGTTCTTCAATACAGAGTTTATTTATGTTTTTGTGAGTCCATATACTTTCAGGTAGTTCTTTTGTTTAAATTAACTTTTAGTTTTTGGTGGTCTGATAGGACATGGGATTATTTAACTTTTCTTTCTCTGTTAAGATTTAATTTGTTAGCAACCTTTAAATTTTAAAAAAATGTTTCATGAGGTGCTGAGAGGAAATTGTATGCTTTTGTTTTGGGTGTTATGCTCAGTGAATGTATGTTAGAACTATTTGGTTCATTAATGTCTATTGTCTACAGTATTTCCTTATTTAGATTTTGTCTACATGACTTCTCCATTGTTGCAATTGATGTATTGAAGTCACCCACTATCTATTCCTAAGGCTAATGAAAACTAAATCTTTGGTACTATTTGTTTCCTTTATAAATGAGGATGCCCTTTCATTCAGAAGAATAATTCTTAGAAATGAACATCACCTTGTTCTTCATCTTCTCTTTGAAATTTATCTAGTTTCTTTTCTTGTCTCTGTACTCAGTTTTGGCTTGAAATCATATATACACTTATATAAAATAAGAATGTCTAAACTAACCATGTCTAAATTTTATATATATAATTTCATGTAATATATATATATATATATATATATATATATATATATATATATATATGTATAAATGTAATATATATATATATTATATATATATAAATGTAATATATATATATATATATATATATATATATATTACATGGAAATATATGTAACATAAATATATATAACACAACACACACAAACATATATATTTCTAATATATATATTACAAATGAGTGTCATATATTTGTATATATACAAATATATATATTACAATGGCTAAACTTGCTTGCTTCTTTGGTCCCTTTTACAAGGGAGATCAGGATACTGAGTACTCACGTTATGAACTGAAAGCAGGAGGAAGAAAGGATTAAATGGAGGTACTAGCTTTGAATTAATTGCAGGTACTAGCTGTGATGATATACTTTTTCTTCACACCAACACAAGACCTGCTAGCAGCACTAACCATTTGGGATCACTTGTACAAATTCTCAATATTGAGGGTTGAATTTCTTCGTTAAACCACAATATCACAGCCTACTCTCAATAGTTAGAGTTCATGTAGGAGGAAGTAGTGGAAAAGCTGTAAGTATCAAAGATAGTACATGACTATAGAGAAAGTCTGCTTTAGAGACATAAAAATTCAATTTTACATATGATTTGATAAAGGCTATAACTCTATGCATGACAACAGCTCAAGAGAATTCAAGACAAATCTCAGGATACAGGAAAGAGATCTCTAAACAATCCTAGTGTGAGCTTAGAACTCTATCTGCTTCTTTCTGGTCTCTATTGGGAAATGGAAATTTATATTTTTAGGGATATGAACTATGCACACACTGATATCAGTAACTGCATATAATTGTTTAAGTGAGAAATGTCTCCTTTAGAATTAGGCATTAAAATACATTAATCTCTTTAAGTCTGGAGTTTGAGAAGATATAGTAAGTTATGTAGATGGTGGAAGAAGTATGTTATAGGGGCAGGCTTTGAGACGTTGCACATCACTTGGCTTCCACTTTATTTCCCGTTTTTGTACTTGTAACAGAAGAGAATTCTCAGCTTCCTTTTAGTTTTACTATTCCAAACACTTGCTGACATACAACCATTAATGAAAGAGCCTTTCGTATCAGAAAACATATGCCAAAATAAATTGTACCTATTGTAATAAGCCCTGGTCATGGTATTTAATCATAGCAACTGTAAATGAATCAAATGGACTTTGTGCATTTATGAAAAAGAACACAGGATATATGGGATAGTTAGTGGTTATGGGATAAATGTAATGAAAGAATTATAAAATAGAAAAAGCAGAGTGGATTTTTCTTTTTTAACCTAAACATGCATCAGCTAAATATGAAGAAACTAGGTAAATTTATACTTTATTTCATATATGTGCTCAGTACATTGAATCCTAAATGATAATTAAATAATTAGTTATACAGCTTACTATATTAACTATTATAAAACATCTTATAAATAAAGGTTTATATGACAGTTAATTATCAGAACAAATCTGAATGGTTTGTATAATGCTTCTATTATAAAAAAAATATGAGGATAATAAATTTTCATGGTTTATAAAGAAGTAATGAAAGAACTAAAAATTCAAAGATATGAGAACAATTACCAACATGAGAAAATTACCTTCCAGCAATTCTCATATTTTTAACAGCCATTTTATTTAAAATTGTTATTTTTCAAAAAATGTGCATGATGTTTAATATTAGTCATAATTACCCAAAATGAAATGAAATAATAATAGATAAAAGGATTGAACTATAAAGAAAACAGCATGCTTTCATAGAAGTATTCTTGCAAATATTACTAAGGTAAGAATGACAGGTATTTTACTTATGACATAATTCAGATATTAAACATAAAGTACCCTTTATTTATATTTCTCATTTAGTAATGAATATTTGGAGATGAAGTGTTTAAACTACCACATTTTAAAGGAAAAACTGTAGTTGTGCTGGCCAGAGTTCCAAGAATTATTCTTTCAGGAATAATTTCTCCAGCAGCATTTCCCCATCTTCCACATCCCCCTGGACTATGTGCCCTCACTCTCTGGTGCATCATGTTTATAAAGAGGTAGGTGCATCTTTGTTCACCTAGGATATAGCAAGCAGTCCTCTGGTGTATGAGTTATGGGCTTCATGAAACCTAATATATGTTAACAGTTTGTGACTCAGTGTCCAATAGATTTCAGGTATCGAGGACATTTGAAATTGCTGGATTTTCTATGGTCACCTTCCTCATCAGCTTCTTCCAGTCTTTCCATCATTCAAACACAGGTATCCCCAGCTCCTGTACATTTGATCTAAGTATTTGCATCTGTCTCCTTAACCTGTTTGTTGGTCCTCTTAGAAGCCAGCAATGATAGTTTCCTCTCTATAAGCACACCCTGACATCTGTATTACTCTCAGGCCTTAAAGCCTGCACTTGACTGGATCCCAATTTGGGACAGTCACAGAACATCATTTACTTCCTATTCTTCTTCATTTTTGTCCCTTCAGTTTTTTAGACATGACCAATTCTGGGTCAAAATTTTTACTATGGGATGCCTACCCTATCTCTTCCCTGGATTCTCTTTCTTTTGAAAGTTGACTCTACAAGTTCCCTCTTCCCCCTTTTGGTCATTTCATCTAACTTTCCTCCCTATGAGTACTGAAAGTCTTTCGTCCCACATTCTAGAGGGTTCACCTAAGGTTCCCAGCTCCCAAGGTTTTGGGATTTCACATTTTCTGATAATAATAAGAACATTATTTGGAGAAGTACACATTTTTTTTTAATTTCTCAATCTTCCTTAGCAGACAAGGCCCCAGTCAGTGTCACCACTTCTCCAGCTGGTGTGGGGCAGAGCCAGAGTCAGGTTGGCTGGAGGCAGATGGCCCCATTCCCAGTGTGCTTGTCCCTCTTGCAAAAGCCCATCTCTTCTTACTTCAGTAAGCTTCTTGGGAAATACAAAACAAAGGCACAAAAATCATGCAACAAAGGAATATTATATGTGCATATTTGCTGCCATCAGGATCGCTGGACAAAATCAGACACAAGTGGAACAAAGCCTTCAGAGAACCTTGCCTCCTGGGAGCACCATCTCAGGCCATGGCCATAGAACACCAAGACTCCTGTTGCACAGAAGATGTGACTTTGGCAGGGGAGGACAGACACATGCCTATGTATAGGCTGTCTCGACCTGAATACCAGACACACGGTTGAGGTCACTTTTCTCAGAGTTGGTATTTTCTCCCACTGCAGACATCACTGCTGCACCCCTGAGGTGGTCACTTGTGTGGAAGAAAGTACTTTTTGCATAGTATTGTTAATCAGAATAAGAGGAAGTGGGAGTCAAAAAGACAGAACCACTGCTGTTACCTGAATAAGCTTTTGATTTATGTTTAGGTTTTCATTCCCTGGTTTGAATTGCTTTATTTTCATAGCAATGGTAGAGGCCGTCCATGGAGTTTCCTATAGAGCATTTCCTATGAGCCACGTAGAGCATTGTACAAGGACTAACTCTCAATATTTCTAGGCCATAAAGTAGTGGTTGTTTTGTTACAGTTGGCACAGAAAGTCCAAGCTGCAATGATGAAGGCACAGGTTTCTATGGCTTGATGAGGGGCCTGCTGAGGCTATTCATCTTGCTGTAGAGACTACATTCTTTGCACAGGTGCCATGTCCTCTCCTCAGTGACATATGGATGGAACTGAATTCATGCATGATTCTCTGACATGTCCTCCAACAGGTCGCCTCAGGGACCTCCTGTTACCTGGAGTGGAGCTCCAGTGCTGCCATGCATTCTCCCATGCAGCTCTAGCATTTCAAGATGTCCTGTGGGCCAGGCAGGAGTCTCCAGTGCACACATGTAGGTCGGGTAAGTTGGGTTATGATGATGATGGTAGAGGGACATTCTGTTCAGAGACTGCACTGAGGGCACAGAGCTGTACTGTTGTTCCTCTCCACCCATGGCCTCCAGGCTGCTGCCACTGACATTCATACTACCCACAGCCTTGCCCATTATATAGATTTTTGGTTGCAAAGTAGAACACTGCCCTGACTATGGTTTCAGGAGGCAGTACTGACCATGGAATTCAGCAGGGTCTCAGTTGACAACAGGGATCATGGGTATTACAAGGTCTCCATTTCGACATCAGCATGATTGATTGGTAGGTGTGAATAGTCATCAGTTATTTCAACTTGCAGTTCAGGTCATAGACTTTCAACTGGAGCACTCTAGAAATACATAAAGCTTACTTCAACATCATCTTGTGCAGCAAAATGGACCAAGGTTTTCAACATGTCTCTTTTGTGCCAAGATCAAGATGTCGTGGTACTACATGGATGATGGCTATCCGCAAGATTTCTGTGGAAAACATGGAGTATTGTGGTCAGCATGCTTACTGAAGGCAGAAGAGATCAATGATATCAATATTGTTTACAGAGGCAGCAGAACTCATGCCCATATTTCATATAATTTAACACATATGTTACTTCAGTTTTAGGTATATTTTATAATTGTTACTGACAATTAACACTTTTAAAGGATAAAATATAACAACAAAATTTAACATGAGCACATAAATATAGCTTTTTATTATTACAAGCGTATTAAACAATTCAATCATATGAAAACTTTTTCTGACACCAAAAACTCTAGGATTTTAAGTAATTTCCCCTTTTAAGGCACATATCTAAATATTTATTTTCTACCCTTTTATAAGTCTGCATATTCCACACATGGATACTCCAACTTTCATTCCTTGAGATAAAAACAATTGGGACTATATCCTTGGGGTTAATTTCTGCGATAATTTCAATGACTCCAGAGTGTAAACCCAATTGGCTCAATGTTCAGATGACTATAACAAAATAGAGTATCAACAAATTTCAACTTATACTATATGAACAACATATTCGTTAATGGCAATAATTAGAAAAATATATTTTCCTATCAATTTCAATAAATATAATTGCCCATTTTTACTTAAAATTGCTATTGAAAACTCTGAAATTGTTATTTTAACCAGAAGTTGTATAAGGATTTGGAAATCTGTGTTAAAGCAATTCATTATCCACTAATGATAATTATCATTTATAAGGCAAAAATGTTAACACATAGTCTACATAGCACTGGAAACTACTAAATCCCACAAGGCAACAGGGAACTATATTGACCTTTTTCATTGCTTTTTCCCTATTTTTCTTCTTATAAAGTAAAAAAAAATATTTAAATATTTAATATGCAAAGTTTTTTTTTTTTTTTTTTTTTTTTTTTTTAGTTTTCAAAGTTTTCTATCCTTAGAATGTAGAAAAATGGGGAGACCTGGTTTGCACCCAGAGGCAGTCTGGGAGCTTCCAGCACAGCTCGCTCCTGTGGCACGGAGCTTAGGCTCCAGTCTAGAGGCCTCTGGCAGTAGCCCTAAGACCTCTCTGCCTCCGGATCCAGATCAGCCTGGGTGGCAACACCACATCTCCAGGTCCTTCAAGAGGCAAGAGGCAAGAGGAGCTTCTGGGTGGCAAGCGGATAGAAGTAGTTGTGCTCCCGTGAATCCAGTGGGCCCCAGCAGGAGCCTTCAGGTGCCTGCTTTGGGATCTGAACAGCCTGTGCCAAGAACTCGTTCTCCAGGAAGTGCAGGAGACCTGGTGTGCTCCCAGAGGCAGTCTGGAAGCTCACAGCACAGCTCGCTCCTGTGGCAAGGAGCTTAGGCCCCAATCCCGAGGCCTCTGGCGCTAGCCCTCAGACCTCTCTGCTTCCGGATCCAGATCAGCCTGGGCGGCAACACCACATCTCCAGGTCCTACAAGAGGCAAGAGGGGCTTCCAGACAGTAAGCCGGGAGAAGCCGGTGTGCTCCAGTGAATGCAGCAGGCCCCTTTATTTATAAGTTGATTTATAATAGCTAATATGATAGTTTGTATTAATTAATTATTTAATTATCATTTAGGAACCAAGGTACTGAGCACATATAAGACACATGAAGAAAAATTAACAATAATCTTAGTGTAATTTAAGAATAATCTCAGATTTTGTCTGTGCAGAAATAACTTGATTACATTACATGAAACAGAGAAGTCTTTCTGAATTATAATAAGGATCTTGTAATCTTCTGGATTACACATAATGGAGGTAACAAGTTAAAAATGTATTATTTCATTCTTAACTACTTAAGACTCTATGTTGGGTGTGATGAATTTTCTCAAGGTCTCCTTGCGGTGACTTCCATGTCATGAAAAGATTAACCTCAAGGTGGGAGCTAAATAAATTCTCTCAGAAACATAAAATTCACTTTTGATAGAATATTCTATTACATTAGAAAGAAAAGAAGCTAAAACATTTGTTTCTTGCTTGAGCTCATTATAAGGATTTTTTTTAGATGTGCTGAAACTTACTACCCATTGTTATTTACTGAAACACTCAAAATTCTACTGTAAATATTTCTCAGTCATATTCATTATTGATATATTCACAATAATTAGGAATTGAAGTAACATAAATGCTGTAACTGATGCTTGGATATATGGTATCTTGGTGCGACTCTAACCAAACAAGTGAAAGATCTGAATGACAGCAACTTCAAGTCATTGAAGAAAGAAATCGAAGAAGAACTCAGAAGTACGAAAAATCTTCCATGCTATTAGATTGGCAGTAGAAATATAGAAAAATGTCCATCTTTCCAAAAGCAACCTACTGATTAAATGCAATCTTCCTCAAAATCCCAACTCAATGCTTCATAGATTTAGAAAGAGCAATTCCAAATTCATCTGGAATAACAAAAAACCCTGGAGATCTAAAACTATCCTCAACAGTAACACAATTCGGGGGAATCAGTATCCATGACCTCAAGCAGTACTGCATAGCAATTGTGTTAAAAACACATAGTATTGGTACAGTGACGGGAAGTAGATCAATGGAATAGAATTGAAGAACTGGAAATGAACCCACAGAATTATGGTCACTTGATCTTTGACAAAGGAACTACAACCATCTAGAGGAGAAAAGTTAACCTTTTCAACAAATAGCACTATTTCAACTGGAGGTCAGCATGAAAAAGAATGCAAATGGATTAATTTTTTTCTCCTTGTACTAAGCTCAAGTCCAAGTGTATCTAGAACCTCCACATAAAACCAGACACACTGAAACTAATAGAAAAGCAACTAGGGTAGACCCTTGAAGAGATGAGCATAGGCAAAATTTTCCTCAACAGAACACCAATAGCTTTTGCTCTAAGATCAAGAATTGACAAATGAAACCTCATAAAACTATATAGAGTTTCTGTAAGGCAAAGGGCATTGTCAAAAGGAAAAAAAGGCAAACAATAAGTTGAGAAAAGATATTTACCAATATTACATCTGACAGAGGATTAATAAGACATACAAAGAACTCAAGAAGGTAGACTCCAGAGAGTCATTTATCCCCTTTAAAAATGGGGTACAGGGCTAAACAAAGAGTTTTCACCAGAGGAACACTGAATTGCTGAGAAGCACCTTTAGAAATGTTCAACATGCTTAGTCCTCAGGAAAATGCAAATCAAAACAACACTGAGATTTCCCCAGACATCAGTCACAATGATTATAAACTCAGGAGGTGGCAACTGTAGGTGAGAATGTGGAGAATGAGGAACACTTCTCCATTATTGGTGGGATTGTAAACTGGTACAACAACTCTGGAAATCAGTCTGGTGGTTCCTCAGAAATCTGGGTATGACACTTCTTGAGGACCTTGTTATATCACTCCTCGGCATATACCCAGAGGATTCCCTGGCATGCAATAAGGACACATGCTACACTATGTGCATAACAGACTTATTTATAGTATCCAGAAGCTGGAAAGAACCCAGATGTCTGTCAATAGATGAATTGATATAAAATATGTGGAATATTACACAATGGAGTACTACCCAGTAATTAAAAACAATGCATTCATGAAATTCTTAGGCAAGAGTTTGGAACTGAAAAGATATTTTCCCAAGTGAGGTAACTCATTCACAAAAGAACACACAGTGTATGCTGTCACTGATAAGTAGATATTAGCCCCAAAGCTCTGAATATACTTCATTGAACTCACATATCAAATCATTCATAAGAATAATATGAAGACTATGATCATGTGCAATTGAGGTTATATCTGAAGTAGTCTCAGAAAACACCTCTATGGTCTTAAGATAGAGCACAACTTTGTGTACTGATTCATTTAATCAGAGCACTTTTCTGTAGTATGTGCAAAATCACCAACTAGGAAGTACTCAGTGCATGTAGTTTGCCCTGATTAGTAGCTGCTGTCTATCCCTGGACACTGGAGAGGCCGAAAGATGATTCAGTTAAAATTGAATTTTTATTTTCTGTTTACTGTCTAAACATTTTGCACTTGTGAGGAGGAAAACTACAGCTGGGTCCTCCCTCTGAGGTTTCTTGGGTGACAATGTAATGAATGTCTTTGTTTCTGTTTCTCTGTCCTAGCCCTGACTTTGGACCCAGAGGCAAGATAGAAGACTAATAGCTTGTGATGGCTCAGCCTGAAGAAGTGGGGTGATGTTTAAGTCCCTGTTGTTATTTTCATGCCTGGAGGAGCTGGGAACTGTCCTATTTTAAGTCCTGTGTACAACATTGAAATGTAACCTCTCTATGCAGAACAAATTGATGAGGATTTTCTTGGTGAACAACTTGGTTTGACCCTTGGATTTAAGATTTTATCTGAGGAATTTGGAAAAGTAGCGTAAATGACTGCAGGTAAAATTTTGTAAATGATTTCAGAACAAGCTTTTAATACTTTAATTTTAAGTTCTAGTAATTGTTCATTTCTCCATGGGTGTGAGTCCTTTTTTTTTTCTCTTCTTAAAGTTTATATATAGCACATGAGCATGGGAGGTTTTCCCATTTTTTGAGGTCTTCTTCCATTTCCTTCTTCAGAGTCTTGAAGTTCTTGTCATACAGATCTTTCACATGTTTGGTAAGAGTCACCCCAAGATACTTTATACTGTCAGTGGCTAATGTGAAGGGGGTCATTTCCGTAATTTCTTTCTCAGCCTGCTCATCCTTTGAGTATATGAAGGACACTATATTGCTTGTGTTGATTTTATAACCTGCCACTTTGCTGAAGTTGTTTATCAGCTGTAGGAGCTCTCTAGTGGAGTTTTTTGGGTCACTTAGGTAGACTATCATGTCATCTGCAAATAATGATAGTTTGACTTCTTCCTTTCCAATTTGTATCCCTTTGACCTCCTTATGTTGTCGAAATGCCCATGCTAGTACCTCATATACAATACTAAAAAAATAAGGAGAAAGGGGGCAGCCTTGTCTGGTCCCTGATTTCAGTGGGATTGCTCAAGTTTCTCTCCATTTAGTTTGATGCTGGCTACCGGTTTGCTGTATATTGCTTTTACTATGTTTAGGTATGGGCCTTGAATTCCTGTTCTCTCCAGGACTTTAAGAATGAAAGGGTGCTGAATTTTGTCAAATGCTTTTTCAGCTCCAATGAAATGACCATGTGGTTTTGTTCTTTGAGTTTGTTTATGTACTGGATTGCATTGAAGGATTTCCATATATTGAACCAACCCTGCATTCCCGGGATAAAGCCTACTTGATCATGGTGGATGATCGTTTTGATGTGTTCTTGGATTTGGTTGGGAAGAATATTATTGAGTATTATTGCATCGATGTTCATAAGGAAATTGGTCTGAAGTTATCTTTCTTTGTTGGATCTTTGTGGGGCGTTGGTATCAGTGTAATTGTGGCTTCATAGAAGGAATTGGGTAGTGTTCCTTCTGTTTCTATTTTGTGGAATAGTTTGAAGAGTATTGGTGTTAACTCTTCTTTGAAGATCTGATAGAATTCTGCACTGAAACCATCTGGTCTGTGCTTTTTTTGGTTGGAAGACTTTCTATGACTCCTTCTATTTCTTTAGGCATTATGGGACTGTTTAGATGATCTAGTTGGTCCTGATTAAATTTTGGTATTTGGTATCTGTCAAGGAAATTGTCCATTTCCTCCACATTTTCCAGTTGTATTGAGTACAGTCTCTTGTAGTAGGATATGATGATTTTTGGATTTCCTCAGATTCCGTTGTTATATCTCCCTTTCATTTCTAAGTTTGTTAATTTGGATACTTTCTCTGTGCCTTTTGGTCAGTCTGGCTAAGTGTTTATCTATCTTGTTGATTTTCTCAAAGAACCAGCTCCTGGTTTTGTTGATTTTTTGTATCCTTCTCTTTGTTTCTACTTGATTGATTTCGGCCCTGAGTTTGATGATCCTGCCTTCTACTCCTCCTAGGTGAAATAGCTTCTTTTTGTTCCAGGGCTTTCAGGTGTGTCATTAAGCTGGTAATGTATGATCTCCCCATTTTCTTTTTGGAGGCACTCGGGGCTATGAGTTTTCCTCTTAGCACTGCTTTCATTGTGTCCCATAGATTTGGGTATGTTGTACTTTTATTTTCATTGTTTTCTAAAAATTCTTTAATTTCTTTCTTTATTTCTTCCTTGACAAAGGTATCATTGAGTAGAATATTGTTCAGTTTCCATGTGTATGTGGGTTTTCTTTTGTTTTTGTTGCTATTGAAGACCACTTTTACTCCATAGTGATCTGATAGGAGGCATGGGATTAGTTCGATCTTCTTATATTTGATGAGGTTTGTCTTGTGACCAATTATATGGTCGATCTTTGAGAAGGTACCATTAGGTGCTGAGAAAAAAAGGTATATTCTTTTGTTTTAGGATAGAATGTTATATATATATATATATATATATATATATATATATATATATATATATATATATCTGTTAAATCTAATTTGTCCAAAGCTTCAATTAGTTTCATTGTGTCCGTGTTTAGTTTCTGCTTTCCTGATCAGTCCATTGAGGAAAGTGCAGTGTTTAAGTCACCCACAATTATTGCATTAGGTGCAATGTGTGCTTTGAGTTTTAATAAAGTTTCTTTTACGAAAGATGGTGCCCTTGCATTTGAAGCATTGAAGTTCAGGATTGAGAGTTCTTCTTGTTGTATTTTTCCTTTGACCAGCAAGAAGTGTACCTCAGAGTCTCTTTTGATGACTTTGGGTTGAAAGTCAATTTTATCTGATATTAAAATGGCTACTCCAGCTTGTTTCCTGATACCATTTGCTTGTAAAATTGTCTTCCAGCCTTTTACTCTAAGGTAGTGTTTGTCTTTGACCCTGAGGTGTGTTTCCTGTAAGCAGCAAAATGTAGGGTCCTGTTTGCATATCCAGTCAGTTAGTCTGTGTCTTTTTATTGAGGCATTAAGTCCACTGATGTTATGAGATATTAAGGAATAGTGATTGTTACCTCCTATCATTTTTGACGTTATTTTTAAAATTTGATTGGTTAACTTCTTTTGGGTTTGATGAAAGGTTACTATCTTGCTTTTCCCAGGGTGAAGTTTCCCTCCTTGTATTGGTGTTTTCCTCTTATTATCCTATGTAGGGCTGGGTTTGTGGATAGATATTGGATAAACTTGGTTTTGTCATGAAATATATTAGTTTCTCCATCTACAGTGATTGAGAGTTTTGCTGGATATAGTAGTTTTGGTTGGCATTTGTGTTCTCTTAGAGTCTGCATGAGATCTGCCCAGGACCTTCTAGCCTTCATAGTCTCAGGTGAAAAATCTGCTGTGATTCTGATAGGTCTTCCTTTATATGTTACATGGCCTTTTTCTCTTACTGCCTTTAATATTCTTTCTTTGTTTAGAACATTTGGTGTTTTGATTATTATGTGGTTGGAAGTATTTCTGTTCTGGTCCAGTCTGTTTGGATTTCTGTAGGCTTCTTGTATATTCAGGGGCATCTCTCTCTTTAGGTTAGGGAAGTTTTCTTCCATAATTTTATTGAAGATATTTGCTGGCCCTTTAAGTTGTAAATCTTCACTCTCATCTATGCCTATAATCCTTATGTTTGGTCTTCTCATTGTGTCCTGGATTTCCTGGATATTTTGGGTAACAAGCTTTTTGCATTTTGCATTTTCTTTAACTGTTGAGTCCATGGTTTCTATGGAATCTTCAGCATCTGAGATTCTTTCTTCTATCTCTTGTATTCTGTTGTTGATATTTGCACATCTGTCCCCTGAGTTCTTCCCAAGGCTTTCTATCTCCAAAGTTGTCTCCCTTTGAGTTTTCTTAGTTGTTTCTACTTCTGATTTTAGATCTTGGATGGTTTTGCTTACCTCCTTCACTTGTTTGTTTGTGCTTTCCTGTACTTCTTGAAGAGATTTTTGTGTTTCCACTTTCATGACCTCAGCCTGTTGACCAAAGTTCTCATGTATTTCTTTAAGTGTTGTTTTGCGTTTCCTCATTGTTGGCTTTTGTATTCTCCTGTATTTCTTTCAATGATTTTTGTGTTTCCCTTGCCATGGCTTCTAACTTTTGATCCATTTTCTCCTGAATTTCTTTAAGTATGTCCTTCATGTGTTCCTGTACAAGAATCCTGAGCAGTGATTTTAAATCCAAATCTTGTTTTACTGGTGTGATGGGGTATCCAGGACATGTTGGTAGAGGAGTATTGGGTTCAGATGTTGCCATATTGCCTTGATTTCTGTTAGTGATGTTCCTGCGTTTGCCTTTTGCCATCTAGTTCTCATTGGTGCTAGTTTGATTTGTCAGTGCTGGACTTACCGGTGCAAGCTGCCCCTTCACAGTTGGCTTCTGGTGCACAGCTTACCTCCTGCACTGCCTGTAGACAGGGTGCTGCTGACCAGGTTGTTCAGATCCCGAAGCAGGCACCCGAAGGCTCCCGCTGGGGCCCGCTGGATTCACAGGAGAATACCGACTTCTCCCAGCTGGCCTCCCGGAAGCCCCTCTAGCCTCTTGCAGGCCCTTTAGATGTGGTACTGCCTCCCAGGCTGATCTCAGTCTGTCAGATCTCTGGAGTCCGAAACCAAGATGGAGGTGAGCTTCTCCTGACTGGCGGAAGGCCAAGTTCTGAAGTGGCTTCCCTGCAGCGAAAGGCGCCGCAAAACTGCAGCTGCTTGCAGCCCGGCTGGTCAGTGAAGGTCAGTGGTCGTGGGCGCAGGGCCTAACTGGACCCTGTGTCGCCTTGGTTCCACCTCTGATGGCCCTTCAGCTGGACCAGCCACTGCTGCACTGCCGCTGCCGCCGCTGCCGCCGCTGCCGCCACTGCTGCCCGGTAGTATCGTGAATGCACTTTTAACATCAGTTATTCACTCTGTAAGTTCTGTGCCTCATGGAAAAGCATGATTAATATATTGTTTTATCTCATCAATAGAAATTCCAAAAACAGAAATCAGTACCAGATCATTAGTTAATAATGCCCAATACTCATGAAACCACCACACAAATGATGCTCAATATTTTTTTATTGAATGAAAGCCTCAATCATCATCACCAGAATTATTATTTATTTATTTGTTTGATATGTTTCTGTCTCCCAATTTCCTACAAACACAACATATTATTTAAGCATGTACAAACCCAGAAGTCATTAGTTTGCCCATTTAATTTTCTCCAGATTTCTCCTTCTACATACTAGTTGATGGCCATGTGGTGGAGTAGCTTCAGAGTCTTTGAATTGCCTGGAATTGCACAGATCTTGAAAATAGAGATTTAATCCCAGTCTCCGGAACTGCCAGTTTGAAGCTTGTAATGGAGTCATCCTTGCCTTTTCACTATCAATGTCCATTGTACCACAGGTTTTCTGTGGTCAGGGTAAATCAATTCCATGGTAAATAGATGCCTCAAGAACAAGATAAAATGTTAGAAGAGTAAGACAATTCCCAAGGGAATCCAGGCCTAATAGGGCCATAATAGTTTTGGTTTCTCATTAATACTGCAATTTGTGAACCCAAGGTTCATTCCAATTCTCTCAATTTTTCCTTATGCTGGATGGTAATGTCCTTTGATCCATTACAAATGGAAAGGGTTTGATTCAAGATACTGTAGAACATAAATCCTTAAAGACACCATGCAAGGATTCAGCCTTTGATGAAGTCTCTCCAGATCCCCACTCAGCAAATTCTTCTGTGTAACAAAAACATATTATTGTAGTTTTTTTTTCTCTGCATTGTACAATTCAACAAGATAAAACCTGTTCATTAATTCTAAGTGAGAGATCTCAACTCAATGTTTTTAGACCCCGAACCAAATCACCCTGCACAGAGAAACTAATTTTTCTGCTTTTAGCTTGAGAAAGTTTGCTCACCTTGTTCTAGTTCCAATGTTTAACTTCACAATGCTCTACGGACACTTGCTCCTGGAGTCCTGGAGCAAACAAACTATTGCCTGATTTCCTCATTCAGTACTTTCTCATTCCATGCTTAATATTTCCTCTACCCAATTCTTTGTGAATTGTGTCTTCCACCCCCCTCATATCATATATATATATATATATATATATATATATATATATATATATATACAGAGAGAGAGAGAGAGAGAGAGAGGGAGATTGTCATATCAGATATATTTGTGAACATTTTTATTTAATACAAAACGTATGCTTCAAAAATTTTAAACAGAATACATTTTTAAAAACAAAATTTGAAGAACATTGAAGCACCTGTCACTGTCAGGTATGCCTTTGAATGTTGACATCACAATGGCCTGTCACCCTGACTACTAAAGAATCATAAGACCTCAGTGGTTGGTTTACCAAGTGCAGTTTTCAGTTTGGAATTTAGTGACTAGAATCAAAATGTTCATTTTCCATCCAATTATTTGTTCTAAATTCCTTGCTCTACTATAAAGGTATGTATATAATAACTAATGTGATTCTTTTGATAATCTAATGGAATCAGTACTTGATCTATCTAGATTCCTCCACATTTTCAGAACTAACTTATAACTTGACAGTGGCTTCATTCAAACATACTTATTAGCAATATTAATTACTAATCCTCAAAGGAACAAAGTTATCATGAAATGGGAGGTAAGGTTTGATCTTCCAAGAGAATACTTCCTATAATCCTTAGAAATTCATATCCTGGACATGAGAGAGGAACATTTAAAAGACTATCAGATTGTGTTTGCCCACTACAAACACAAAATTTTATTGTAAACTTGTCAGGTTAAACCTAAAACCTATGAGCTCTCTGATATTCTGAAAATTTCTATTTTTTTACTAGATATGATAGGAGTTTCTTTTAAGTTTTCAATATTTTAATGTTCATTCAGATAGAAAGGAATCACTTTCCAACATGTCCATTTACTTTCAATATTACATAGCATGAAACAGAGTTCATATTGTTTTAAAAATTATTTTTACATTATTGTTGACCACGTGTGATGTTAACAAATGGCTGCTTTCCATCCTGACTCCTCTAATGTCAAGGCTCCTAAACCCTTTCTTGATAAAACATAGTGTCTCTCTCCATATTCTTTGAAAGATATATCAAATGTTTTGGAGAGTGTAATATTCATTTAATATATGCTTTAATCTTCAAATTTTATAAGCAGGTTAGAGCAAAGAACCACAAAGAGAGTAGCTATCAATCTGTCTATTGATCTATCATCCATTTGTCTCTATATTCTATCACCTATATAACTTTCATATACATATGTATGGTTATGAAAATGGTATTCTTTCAAAATATTATGGTTCAACAACTATTACAAAATATTTTTAAATCTCCTAAGAATTAGAAAAGAAATGCATGTGATCCTGTGTCTGTTGGAATGTGCCTTAAGATATTGACATCACAAAGGTTCTTAAGCATTACTACTACAGAACCCTCAGACATCAGTAGTGTGTCTAGCAACTGTAGTAAGCAGTTTGGTGTTCAGGCGCAAGAAGGGAAAATTCAAGTTTATTGAAAGGTTCTCTCTGACAGGCTCCACAGAAAAGTATATACCCAAAGGATTCCCAGGCATGCAATAAAGGCTCATGCTCCATTATGTTCATAGCAGCCTTATTTATAATACCCAGAAGCTGGAAAGAAAAGAACCCAGATGCCCCTCAAAGGAGGAATGGATACAGAAATTGTGGTATATTTATACAATGGAATACTACTCAGCAATTAGAAACAATGAATTCACAAAATTTCTCGGCAAATGGTTTGATCTGGAAAATATACATCTTTAAATATCTATCTATTATCATATCAGACGTATATTTGTGAAAATTTTCATTTAATAAAAATACTTATGCTTCAAATGTTGTACATAGAATACATTTTTAAATACAAAAGTCTGATGAATATTGAAGCACCTGTCACTGTCAGGTATGCTGTGAGCCTTTGAATGTTGACATCACAGTGGCCTGTCACCCTGACTACTAAAGAATCATAAGACATCAGTGGTTGGTTTATCAAGTGTAGATTTCAGTTTGGAATTCAGTGACTAGAAGGAAGATGATCATTTTCTCTCCATTGATTGGTTTTTGATTCCTTGATTCCTTGCTCTACTGTAAAGGTATGTATATAATAACTAATGTGATTCTTATGATAGTCTAATGGAATCAGTACTTGATCTATCTAGATTTCTCCACCTTTTCGGAATTAACATATAACTTGACAGTGTCTTCATTCAAACATACTTATTAGCAATATTAATTACTAATCCCCAAAGAAACAATGTTATCATGAAATGGGAGGTATGGCTTGATCTTCCAAGAGAATACTTTCTGTAAACCTTAGAAATATATATCCTGGATATGAAAGAGGGACATTTTAGATACTATCTGATTGTGTTTGATCATGACGAACAAAAGCCTTTCTTGTAAACTGGTCATATTCAACCAAAAACCTTTGAGCTGTCTGGTTTTCAGGAAATTTCTTTTTTTTTTTTTTACTAGATATGATATGATAATTTTTTAAAGTTTTCAATATCTTGTTGTTCATTCAGATAGAAAGGAATCCCTTTGCAAACATGTCCATTTACTTTCAGTATTACAAACTATGAAACGGAGTTCATATTGTTTTTAAAAATTATTTTTATATTATTGTTGACCATCTGTGATGTTAACCAATGGTGGCTGTCCCTCCTGACTCCTCTAAAGTCATGGATCCTAAACCATTTCTTGATAAAACGTGGTGTCTCTCTTCATATTCTTTGAAAAATATATCAATGTTTTGGGCAATGTAATATTTTTTTAATATATGCTTAAATCTTCAAATTTTATGAGCAGGTTAGGGCAAAGAACCACAAAGAGAGTAGATATCAATCTGTCTATTGATCTATCATCCATTTGTCTCTATATTCTATCACCTATATAACTTTCATATACATATGTATGCTTATGAAAATGTTATTCCTTCCAAAATATTATGGTTCAACAACTATTACAAAATATTTTTAAATCTCCTAAGAATAAGAACAGAAATGCACGTAATCCTGTGTCTGTTGGAATGAGCCTTAGGATATTGACATCACTAAGATTCTTAAGCATGACTACTAAAGAACCCTCAGACTTCAGTAGTGTGTCTAGCAACTGTAGTAAGCAGTTTGGTGTTCAGGAACATGAAGGGAAAATTCAAGTTTATTAAAAGGTTCTCTCTGACAGGCTCCACAGAAAAGGTACTTTTATAAGAAATTTGCTTCTCTTGATTGCCTAATTCTATCAGGAAATGTTCTCTCTTTATTCTTCCAGATCTTATAAACTATCTCAACTCAGCAGTGGGTTTTTGGAAACGGAGTTATTGGAGGAATATCCAAAGTATATGTTGTATAGAAACAGCATTATTTTGTAAGGAGTGATATGCTTTAAGCATACAAGAGAACAATTTCTGTAAATTGAAAAAAAATGTCCATGTAATGGGTGACAATTTATGCGCAACCCAATTTTTTTAACTACCATAATTACAAAGATTTTTAAAAAGAATTGGTCATATACATACATACATACATACAAATATATTGCATATATTGTTGTAAAATATCTGTTATTACATATAAATACTCGAGGATCATCAAATATTCACTAATATAAAAGCCACATAAATGAAGGGAAGAGACAGTATGTGGCCTTCTCTAAAATATAACATAGTCTTACACTATGGGCATCACACTTCTAATTTCCCATGTTTTTTCTGTGCTTATTTGATTTCCATAAGATGCTACATAATTAATTTTAAGATTTAACGCGGATCTCTACATTAGTTTAGGCATACTTGCTAAATAAACTTTTTTGTACCTAAAATGTATTTGTCTTCTTCCATAGAATTTAATGTTTCCTATGATTTTTACATATATTAGACTCTAACATTCACAGAGTTTGTGAATTTTATATTCTGCCTTTTCAAATTTCCTCTTGATAGGTAGAAAAAATTAAAAAATAGAATATATATACATATATATATATATATATATACATATATATATATATATATGTGTGTGTGTGTGTGTCTATATATATATGTATATATATATATAGACATATATATATATATATGTGTGTGTGTGTGTGTCTATATATATATGTATATATATATATATAGACATATATATATATATATATATAATGTTTTATAAAAATATTTCTCCTATTGTTGCAGAAATATTATTGTGGTTATCTATTCGTATTTATCATTTATTTATTGTTGTGAAAATATGTTATTACTTACAATACACTGTAGAAGCAAGATTGGAAATCTTCACTTTATATTCACTAATATAAAAGCCACATAAATGAAGGGAAGAGACAGTATGTGGCCTTTTCTAAAATATAACATAGTCTTACACTATGGACATCACACTTCTAATTTCCCATGGAAATCCTTCTACACAAGTGGCAGCTCATATAGGCCTTTTGATTTAATCGTTTCCTAATTAGTATAAAGAATCATGAAGCAGCTGATATACCTATTAATAGAAGGTACTAATCACAGGAAACTGCTGGTACCTAATATTTCCTGGTCGGATATTCTGTACATGCTAGAGAAATTTGCCGTGATTAAATGAAGCCATATTCAAGGTTACACTGTAACTTATGACCATGAAGGTCATAACATATAATCTCCACAGCCCAGCTTCATAACCTTCATAATAATCTAGAGGGTGTGAAGTTGATACTGACATTGTCAAGTAAACAATTTAAGCTGTGTTCTCTTAAGTTTGTATATGGCTTGGAGAACACACATCAATAATATTCCTTACTTAGTCTGGGAAATAAACTTCTGGTCATGCTTAGATAATATTTCTGAAGACCAAGTTCAAAAATTGTGTGAATGTGAAATGTTCAGAGGAGAATAATTGGGAAAATTTGTTTTCGACCCTGATGAGTCACTTTAAGTTCCCAGCATAGAAAATGATAGTGTCTGACTGAAGCAGGTTCAAAATATATGAATATCCAGACTGTCTATCAGCCTGTCATCCTTCTTGTCATTTCCTCTCAACTCACATTTAGTTTATACTTGGAAATACTCACAGTTACCACTTAGGTCTGAAGATCTGGAGGAATCTAGGTAGATCAAGTCCTGATTTGATAAACTATTATAAGTATCAAATTAGTTCTTATATACTTACCTTTACAGTGGAACCTGGAATCAAGAATCGATCAATGGATGGGAAATTATCGCGTTCCTTCTAGTCACTAAATATCAAACTGAAGATTGCAGTTCGTAATCCAACCACAGAGGTCTCATGATTCTTTAGTAGTCAGGGTGATAGGCCATTGTGATATCAAGATTCAAAGGCTCATGCCATAGATGACAGTGACCAGTGCTTTAAAGTCCTTCAATCTTTTGGATTTAAAAATGTATTATTTTTACAATTTTTGAAGAATAAGTATTTTTATTAATAAAATTTTCACAAATATATCTGATATGATAGATAATAGATACGTAGTTAAAAGGATTGGTAGAGAGATAAACACAAACACAAATAAACACACACACACAGACATCTATGAAGATGGATACATAGATAGGTAGATAGATAGATAGATAGATAGATAGATAGATAGATAGACATTTGAAAGATATCAGGAATAATATCTGCTCAAGAAAATGAAGAATATTTTTAAAATGAGTAAAATGAATGTTCATTCCCACATACTTTCAATACCTAAATCATTTTTTGCCCTATCAAAGGTATATGTAAAAATGCAACATCATTAACACTGTGAATTTTACATATCAACATGTAAATGTAATAGGAGACTTTAAATATTAATGGCATTTACTACGTAGACTATGAAAGATTCACCAACAGGAGGTCAGACTATATTGAAGATTTAGTTATATTTTTCCCATAACAATATTTGCTCATTTCAGAATCACAGTTAAATATAAAAACATGCTGTAAATTAATCCATTCTATCATCTACAACTTCATTATAAAAACCATTAAAGTAGATACAAAATATTATTCTATTTGATTTTATTTCTATTATTAAAGTTTGAGGTTTAAAATTAATGTTTTTTTTTTCTTCCTTATATTTTTCAGATAAAACATTACATTTATTTCCTTTCTGCAGGAGTCAAACTTGGTGTCTTGCAGAAATATTTTTATCTTGTGCTCATATTCTGGGGAACCCAGACCCATTTCTAATATACATAACCCATACCAGTGCTAATTCAGGAAGCTGAATACAATTCAGAGCCAGCTTGTTTCCTAATCCCACAAATTTCCAGAAAGACACACACACACACACACACACACACACACACACACACACACAGAAAGAGACACACACACACATACACACACTCAGGAAGAGAGAGAGACATAGAGAGACAGAAAGACAGAGAGACACAAGGAGTCAAAGAGAGAAGTCAGGAAGCACACAAAGGGTGGAAGCTAAAGGAGTGGAGAAAATTTGTACAACTGGGCTTTGTGGTGATAAGCTAGTATCAGGAAATGCAGAAGGAAGAGATGATGGCTAAGTGTCCGGGGAAGGGGGTCATGTGAATGTAAGATAAAGACAGACTGGAGAAGTTGCAGGAGGAACCAGAGTCAGCTTGGAATATATCCTGACTAGGTGTACCTTGCGAGACTTCCAGGTGGAGTCCATCTGCACAGGGATCAAAACCTGCAGAAACAAACTGTAAAGGCTACAGAACTCCACCAGAAGTTCTTGTTGTCTGAGACCCCTCAGCCAGAAGAGTCTATTATAGAGATCATTGTCAGTAAGGCTGCCTAAGCTATAATGAAGTAAGTCATGATGGAGTCAATATGATTATCCTGATGGGGATCCTGGTGATGGCTGTTTCTGGTGCTGCTTCTTGAGCATCTGATAAATATTATGGTCCGTACTCATGTCCACAATCATAGTAAGGTACTTATACATAGCTGGCACTGGAGATCAGATTGATGTCTAGATCCTAAATCTCACAGTAAATTCAGTTGAGAATCCTAATGCATACTTATAGCACCCAATGTTGAACGTGCAATATGTTTTGATATCTGTGATCCTACCTGTAAGAAGAAGCTGTGTTGATGTTAGTACTACATACTATGAACAGAAATCATGACAGAATTGATTATAATTAATCTGATGGAGATTATGGAGATGGCTATGATTGGTGTTGCCTCTTGAGAATCTAATGAATTTTATGGTACATCCTCACACCCACAATCATATTAAAGTAGGTATTCTTAGTTGGCACTTAAGATAAGATTGATATCTGAAACCCTACCTGCCAAAATTAATTCAGTTTATGCTCCTGATACATGTCGGTAGCACAACATAGCGACCATATAATGTATTTTGGTGCTTGGAGCCCCAAGAATGCCAATGTTTCCAGCTGCCAGTATAATTATTGCTGATATCAGTATGCCATGCTTCTGAACCATTTAAGAGAAACCTCCTTCAATTCACAAGGAAGGGAAGGTATTTCTGTACTTGGTCATACCTGTCCTCTGAAACTACTTTGATTTTCCTGAAACTACCTGCCAACGTGCACCGTGATAAATTTGAGATCCCTTTTGCTAAAGGGAAGCAGGTTGTAACTGATTCAGATTGCCACTTTTGAGAAGAATGAAGATATCCTTGATCCCATCTGCCAGGAAAATTTATTGAGAGTACTAACCCATGATGCCACTGGTAACTATTATGAAACCCATTGTCTGTGGGTTCATTTAAAAGTTCCATTTCGTTTGGAATTTTTCAGCCAGAAGTGTCTATTGTGAAATTCTTCATCAGTGCTGCTGCTGAAGTGTGTAATGTGGTAAGTGTTGTGTGCTGATCCTGGAACCATTTTATGTATATGATACTAACTGGAACCTTAAACTTTGTTTGTGAAAGTACTGCATGTGGTGAAGAGCAATCATAATTTAGTCATGGTTCCTGTTGCTGTTGGATGTCGCAACCACCCTCGCCGGCAAGGAATGACGCAACACATGAAGATATTCTTCAAGCAGTTTACTCAGGACCTGTACTTCTTCTTCTCCACTGTACTACTTCTTCTCCCTCCTGTACTACTTCTTCTTCTGACCCCGGTAGAATCAGCCCAGCCCTTAAATACTAATAGCCAGCCAATCAGGCTTAGCCACGTGGGCATTGCTGATAGGTTGTATCCACGCAGAAGGCGCAAGACTCAACAGGCTTCACCCAAATAAGGACTTGTTAACTGTTAACAAAAGTTAACGACAGTTAACGACAGTTAACAGGAAAGCAGCTCCCTACAGTTCCTCCTTTTTCTTTTTAAACACTCATTCAGGCGAGAGTAGAGGTTTGACCTCTGATGTATCATTTGCCCATCGGGTGGACACATGGACCTTGTTTCGACGCCCTTCTGAGCCATCAGCCCAGTGGATTTCGTCAAACCCGTCCGGTTCCTTTTGCTCAGAGACGGGTTCTGGGGAACCAACCCATATGCAGTCAAACATGCTCCCCTCAAGGGCTCTCCAATCATGGGACCCTGAGTGCAGTGCTTAGCCTCACATCCTGAGCGTGGAAAGCATCTTATTAGGCCTTCATGGCTGCCAGACAGGCCTAGGAGGACTGTCAAGCCTCAATGGCTTTGAATGTCTGTACCATCATTGCAACCTGTCTTTGTTGGATACACCTCATCCTGCAGATGCACTACAGTCAAACAATTGAAAGAACTATCAAAAGAATGGCAAGGGCATAGTTTTCATTTACACTTCCCTTCTCTTTAAAGGTAAATAAGGTATATCAAGAGACTTGTTAGAACTAGAAAGACAAGGAAACAACTCAGTATCATGGTGTATCGGCATGGGTCTCGGGAACACCGACAAGATCACCCATCTTGGCTCCATCTACACCAGCATCAACATCTCGCCGAGAATTAGTAAAAGCAGGAAGATCTTCATTTTTATCACAGCATCTGGTCAGCCGTTCAGGCACCCACAGTGAATCTTGTTGAGTCTGAGGAAACACACAAACAGAATCTCTCGCCCACGCCAACACTGGATCAGGGCCATGCCATAATCCAGTAAGCACATCCTTCCACTTAACATAACCCTTCAAGGTATTATTAGGGCATAGGTGCCGATCAGCTGCAGCCAAACCATCATTATACAGATTCAAAAAATTTAAAGTAAATAATGCCAATAAAAGTCATTCTTTGGGTGTTCTACCATACCCAATTCCCTCTTTTTGTTTTGTTAAACATTCCTTAAGGGTACGAGGAGCACGTTCAACAATGCCTTGGCCCTGAGGATTATAGTGTAGACCATGATTCAAGATTATATTCATTTGCTTGCAAAAGGATTGAAAAGACTGAGGTGTATAGGCAGGGTCATTGTCTGTCTTATGCTGTTGAGGTTGCCCCCAAGCCGCCCATGCTTCAAGGCAATGTGTAATAACATTACGTGTCTTCTCTCCACTCAAGGCTGTAGCATGAATGATGCCAGAACAAGTATCAACAGAAACATGAACATATTTTAAACTTCCAAATTCAAACATATGAGTAATATCCATTTGCCAAATTTTTAAAGGTAGCAAACCTCTTGGATTAATTCCTAAACTAGGGGGATGATTATAAACAGCACATTTTGACATTCGAGCACAATTTGTCTGGCATCTTCTCGGGATAATCCAAACCTTCGTTGCAAGGTCTTTGAAAGAATATGAAATTGCTTATGAAAAATCGGGCATTTTCCAAAGCAGAACTCAAAAAGGCATATTCCATTCTAGTGCAACGATCAACCAGATCATTTCCTTCACTTAATGGGCCAGGTAAGCCTGTATGAGCTCGAATATGTTGTATAACAAATTTTGACTCTCTCAGCCAAATGATCTTTTGTAACTCTCTCAGTAATTGAGGATCCAATCTTGCTCCTAAATAAGAGACTACACTGGTTTTTTGAACCTTATCAGGGGCAATAAACAATTGATTTCTTCTCAAAAATCTTATTAGCTCTTCATAAGCCTGATCCAAAACCTTCTCATCTTTATTACTCAGAAGGATATGATCCATGTAGTGGATGTATCTTACTCTAGAATATTGCTCTCTTAGAGGAGCGATGACAGCACTCACAAATACTTGACACATAGTGGGGCTATTAGCCATGCCCTGAGGTAACACTTTCCATTAATACCTCTTATCAGGTTCCTCGTGATTACAAGAAGGGATGGTAAATGCAAACCACTCCCTGTCTTTAATGCAGAGGGGGATTGAAAAGAAATAGTCTTTTATATCGATTAGTGTGACTGGCCAATCGCTAGGTAAGGCAGACAACAAGGGAAGGCCTTGCTGCACTGGACCCATTACTTGCATTTGTTGATTAATAGCGCGGAGGTCATGAAGCAGCCTCCATTTTCCTGTTTTCTTTTTTATAACGAAAACGGGTGTGTTCCAAGGAGATACTGAGGTTTGAATGTGCCCAAGGGAGAGCTGTTCACTTACTAAGGAATGAGCTGCTGCAAGCTTTTCCGAGGAAAGGGGCCATTGAGGAACCCACACCGGTTCCTCTGTCTTCCATGTGATGGGAATGCCCTCCTCAATGGCCCCTAGGAAACATCCAGACCTTGCCAATCGGGTCTTTGTTGAGCAACAACTTGGCTAGTTCTTCCTTGTAAAAATTTCCCAATGCCCCTTCCAGGGTAATGCCCCATCTGCTTCCTGAGTTGTTGCGAGACTTCTGAATATTCATTGGTTAATTTATAGCCAATATTCTTCAGCAAATCCCTCCCCCATAGGGTGATTGGCAAATCTAGGACATAGAGCTGTATCACGCCAGAGTGTCCTTCCTGATCTTGCCACTTGAGCTGTCTTGCACTAATATCCGGGGCGTTTGCATAACCCAAGCCCTGTAATGTTTGAGAGGAGATCTGGATTGGCCAGCTTGCCGGCCAATCCTTTTTAGCTATTATGCTTTTGTCAGCTCCAGTGTCCAGTAGTCCCTGAATTTGTCTATTTTCAATTTGCAATTCTACAATGGGGCGCTGGTCTAAATCCAAGGCCAAAAATGTAAGGTCATTTCCAGTGGATCCGAACCCTTTTTTCCCCCTATTTATTTTCTTAGCTGTAAACTTTGCATGCAAACTAGGGAGCACAATGAGCTGAGCTATTCTGTCTCCTGGGGAAATAACTGTAATTCATTTTGGCGGCTCTACCATTATCTTGACTATTCCTTTGAAATCTGGATCAATAATCCCCGGGTGCACTATTAAGCCTCTCAAAGCAGTGGATGATCTTCCAATGAGTAGGCCCATGGTATCAGGGTCAAGGGGTCCTTTAAAATCAGTATCAATTATTTGGACTCCCATTTGAGGAGTTAATACGAACCTGGAGGTGGAGCGGAGGTCCAATCCTGCAGAACCAGCAGTGGCTCTTCGCGGTCCCTTGGATGGCGAAGGGACGGCCATCTCTCTGATGTGGGACTCATGGTTTGTTCCTCGATGGCCCCATATATTTGTGGGCCCTGGGGACAAGGGCCCCGCTGGCCGTTTTTTGGCCGAGCACTTCCATAGCCAGACGGAAGGGGCTGTCCATGTATGTCCTTAAAGGACCTAATCCAATCCCCAATCCATTAGCCCAACGATTTCCCTTTTTGCACTTGGGACACAACCCAGGTTGTCTAGGGTGTAGAAAAATTTCACCTGTGCCTGTGCTTCCTCTTTCCAGACATTGTTTTTTATGATGGCCCAGTTTTCCACACCTGAAGCAAGCTCCTGACTGTGGTTTCCTGTTCTGTGTTAATTGCACCACAGCCGCAGCAAGACCTGCATCAGTCAGCGGCCCTCCTAACTCTCTGCATGCTTTCATCCATTCCTCTATCCCCTTGTTTTTGAACGGGGTTATAGCTGCGTGGCACTCCTTTGTGCAATGTTCATAAGCAAGCTGCTTTATTAGGGGCTCTGCCACATTGCCAAAAATTCTGGTGGCAGTCTCGAGGAGTCGAGCAACAAAATCAGAGAAAGGTTCCATAGGCCCTTGAATAACCCTAGTAAGATTTTCTGTTACCTCCCCTTTATTGGGGAGGAACTTTTATAGAAATATCATTGACTTGATTGTATACTTGCACCAAATAACCAGTCTGTTGGTTGGCCTACCTTCCTTGACCCAGGAGCATATCCCTATCCCATGTGGGTTGCCCGCCGCTATGTTAACTGCCTCCTGCTCAGTTGCAAATTCTATAAGGAATGCTCTTCAATCAAGGTATTGTCCTGGGCTTTGTCAGGGATGAACCAATGAACTCCAATCCCCAGGAGTCATACAGTGCCTAGTGAGAGCCTCAACTTGAGCCACCGTGAAGGCAGCAGATGTTCCATAATTTCGAACTGATTCGGCCAGAGATTTAATAACTTTAAAGTCCAAAGGCTCATGACTCCTTTGCCCTTGTGGATTCTGAAACACTGGATAAGCTAAAAAGAACTCAGTGCGAAACTGTGACCAAACTTGTGGACAAAAGGAATTCCCTGTATACTGGGTAGTCTCTAGATTAGGTGTAGTGGTGGAAGGTGCTGTCATGGTGGGGACAGCCACACCCATTGATGGCGCTGCCACCCCTGACTTATCTCTAAGTTTCTTCCTCTGTTTTAGGCTTGCTCCCTCCAACTTTTCAACCAGAGCATGGATCTCCTCCTCCTCAAGATCAGAATCTTCCGAACTAAAATCTCCTAACCCTTCTGAGGCAGGGCTTGACCCTTTTTCTTTAACACTCTCTGCCTTTTCTGATCTTTCCTCTTGTAAGATTTCTAAAGCAGTTTGTCCATCCTCTACGGCCTTACAGCATTTTTTATCTTCTAAACAGCCCCTAACAAGCATCCAAATAGGTTTTACTCCTCCTTTGAGTGTGCCCTGATCCCAGGCTAAGTCCAGATCCTTTCCTAACCCATCCCAGCAGGCGACCGTTAGGCTGCCATAAACAGCGAACCAGGGTGCCACGGTATTACATTCATTAAGAAATCTCTCTAAGGTCGATTTCTTGATCTTTGAATTCTTTGATAAAAGCAGCTCCTGAAGAGCCAGAAAAATTGGATGAGACTTTGAGGTGCCCATTTTAAAAATTAAGGCTCTAAGTCCTTTTACAAAAAGAATGCAGGAAAAAATGTAGGACACTGCTATCAGAGCAGGGTCCATAAATTGTAACTCTTTACTTAACTAGGTTGCTATAAATTGTAACTCTTTACTTTTCACTAGGTTGCTAATCTTCAAACTTAAACCTCAGCGGACTTTACTTTTACTTTCGGTTTGCCTTCCACAAACTTTTCCCTCCCTCTTTGTTTACAGAGAGGAAGAGGCTGTCCTTTTTAATGGTCCCTTTTGTCCCACCTTGCCTGGGAACTTTATTGTCTCTCACCAAGAACTTTATTGTCCCATTTAACCGGGAACTTTATTGTCCCATTTAACCGGGAACTTTATTGTCCCCTTTAACTGGAAACTTTATTGTCCCATTTAACCAGGAACTTTATTGTCCCATTTAACCAAGAACTTACCAGCGCGCTACCCTGACTGCGAGAAGTTCTGATCTTCAAACCCCATGAACGAGGAGAGTTTCTTTTCCCAGGTTTCAGCACCAGTTGTCGCGACCACCCTCGCCGGCAAGGAATGACGCAACACATGAAGATCTTATTCAAGCAGTTTACTCAGGACCCTTGTACTTCTTCTCCCCTGTACTACTTCTTCTCCCTCCTGTACTACTTCTTCTTCTGACCCAGAGAGAATTAGCCCAGCCCTTAAATACTAATAGCCAGCCAGTCAGGCTTAGCCATGTGGGCATTGCTGATAGGTTGTATCCAAGCGGAAGGCGCAAGACTCAACAGGCTCCACCCAAATAAGGACTCGTTAACTGTTAACGACAGTTAAGGACAGTTAACGACAGTTAACGGGCAAGCAGCTTCCTACAGGTGGAGACCATGATGATGACTATGATCTCTCTGCTACATCAGAGTCCATTAAATTCAAAGATCCATAGTGCACTCAAAATCATTTTGAGTTAAGTGTTCTGAGTTGGCCCTAGAGATCTGATTGATGTCTGAGATCTTACCTGCAATAAGAAGCTATGTAAATATCCGTGATGCATGCACACAGGTATCAATGTTTACCATGAAATTTCTAAGATCCTTCTGCCACCAGAAGAGGTAATGATGTCCTGACACTGTGGAAGTAGTTTATGAACATAAAATCTTCTTCCACCTGAATCTATCTTGATGTCACTGATATAAACTTGTGGCAAAAGACACCATGGTATTGCTAAAGATCTATGTGACCATTGGCAACCTTGTAGTCAGTTATGTGTGCTGTCATTAAGAATCATGTTATTATTTCTAAAATATTAAATAGCTAAAGTACCCGCAGGAACTATGACAATGGCAATCATTCCCACTGCCTCTAGTAGTCATCTTGAAACCCATTGTCCATGAAGTTTCTGAAGAGATTGCTAATGTCAAAAAAAGCTGAGGCCCGCAGGGTCATACGTGAAAGTCAAGGTCATTACAACTCCCTCATGCCATACAGAATTCTATGTTTTATGATATAGTGAAGCGACCTGAATAATGACAGCAGACACCATTTTATTTCCATTATTCTTTAGGTCTCTCACAGCCATGTGTCAGTGATCCCTGCTGTCTCTTGTGTGACCACAATAATATGAGAGTGACCACAATAATAAGAGTTGTTAGTAATATTAATAGTCAAAAATCCTGCCTAATGTCTTAATGAGGTAAATGCTGTGTTCATCTACTGAGTGTACCGTTAATGTTTTTGATCCTACCTGCAGATTGATAATATGTTGATGTCACTGTTCCATGAAGTAGCCAATAATCATAGTCCATGGTTTCACATACTGATGGAAACGTTCATGATGGCTGTGATTTGTGCTGATGGTTTTGGAATGCTGAATTCTAAGATCTGGACTGAATATGTGATATTATATTTAGGTAAGTGTAATGAGCCGAGATTGAAGATCAGAATGATGTCTGAGATACTAACTTCCACAGCTCTGATGACAGCTCTAATGGTTTTGTGTATCTCCTGCTGTGGACCATGAGTTCATTGATAGATATATCATGAAAAGAGCCAGCATTGCATTTATACATTTTTAGATTTTGTAGGCAGCAATGCTGTCAGTAATCAGTTCTCTTATTTAGAACCACATTTATATGAGGGATACCAATTGATATTGGAATCTATGCTGATGTCAGTGATGCATGTTTTGTCACCTGTGATTTAAAAAATTTGATGTTACACTCTCAATAATACCAAATTTGATGACAATAATTCATCCTTTTAGTAATGATGTGCTTCCTGTTCACTGTCATTCATTCTCTGTAAAATATTTTGAAGTTCCTGATTAGTGCTGGCAATAAAGAGACACCATGATATATCCAAGATTACGAATGCCACAGGCAACCTGGATTTTACTCATCCTTTGTGACATATGGAGCCAGAATGTGACATCAGTCATCCTCTCTACTATGACAAATATATTGTTATCACTCATTCACTGTGAGATTTTTTAAACACATTGATTTCTGTAGTCAGTGTTGTCTCTGAATAGATTGGTGATGTCTATGTTTACTGTGGACAGAAGTGTTGTATATGAAAATCCAGGTCAGTATTCATATTTTCTAGTTCCCCCTCCCAAACAAAACAAAACAAAACAAAACAAAACAAACAAACAAAAAAAAAACCCAAACAAACCAAAATGCTGTTGATGGCAGCAATTTGTATTGCTAAATGAGAAAAGGCTTAATTTCAAGTTCCATACTGAAAGGTATCATCATATTGAGTTAAGAATTTTTTAGCGTGCACAAGAAATCATATTGATGTCTAAGATCCTACCTACCATGAAAACTATGGCAACATTTCTGATACATTCATGTATTATATCCTTTTACACCTTATTATAAGTAATATCCTTGCTGCTAACAGAATAGTAAGTGATGTGAATGAATCATCCTGTCGCTATAGAAGAGCTCTTTGCCCTTAATGACTTCTGTCCTCTAAACCTATGATGATGCCAGTGATACAACTGTCAATAATCTTTGTACTATGTCCAGGATCCCTACTGCCAATAGCAAATATCCTAATAGAAATTTATGACAGTGTACCATCTCCATGTAGCACAAGAAGCCAGTTATTCACCCAGTGACACAATGGAGACATGCATCACAGTGAGAACTGTTCTGCAGCTCATAGCAGCCCATGAGGAACACTCAGAGAGGAGCATTCAAATTTCTGTCTCCAACTTTGGAGTATATTCTGCCATGGAGGAATGTAGCTAAGCACTGAGGAGTTCTAACATTGTAGTAGGACAACTTCTGCTGCTCAGAGGAAACAGCCAGGCACCCTGATGATACAAGAGCCTAGAAACAACCTGGGACTGGATTCTTCCAATTACTGCCTGCACCCAGATTTGAACTGAGCCTCATTTTTACATACCCAAATATAACTACAAGAGAGAGGTTTTCGCAGAAGTACTTACACACCAGTGTACATAGAGAGAATGGACATCCCAGGAGCACAGAGAAACCACAGTCAGACACAGCAACACCAGCTTGCAATAGAGATAACCAGATGGCAAGAGGCAAAGTCAAGAACGTCACGAACACAAACGAAAGCAACATAGATCCATCAGAACCAAGTTCTCTAACAAAAGGAAGTTTTAGCTACCCCATCACTGCAGAAAAGCAAGACCTAGTTTTTTTTTTTTTTGTTTTTTTTGTTTTTTTTGTTTTTTTTTTTTTTGTAAGAAAGCATATTATTTATTTTGAACTTTGTAAATGAATCTTGGTGTATCTTTTTTTTAATAGGTATTTTTTTCTTTTTTTTTTAATATTTTATTCGATATAATTTATTTACATTTCAAATGATTTCCCCTTTTCTAGCCCCCCCACTCCCCGAAAATCCCGTAAGCCCCCTTCTCTTCCCATGTCCTCCCATTCACCCCTCCCCACTTCCCCGTTCTGGTTTTGCTGAATACTGTTTCACTGAGTCTTTCCAGAACCAGGGGCCACTCCTCCTTTCTTCTTGTACCTCATTTGATGTGTGGATTATGATTTGGGTATTCCAGTTTTCTAGGTTAATATCCACTTATTAGTGAGTGCATACCATGAATCACCTTTTGAGTCTGGGTTACCTCACTGAGTATGATATTCTCTAGCTCCATCCATTTGCCTAAGAATTTCATGAATTCATTGTTTCTAATGGCTGAATAGTACTCCAATGTGTAGATATACCACATTTTTTGAATCCACTCTTCTGTTGAGGGATACCTGGGTTCTTTCCAGCATCTGGCAATTATAAATAGGGCTGCTATGAACATAGTAGAACATGTATCCTTATTACATGGTGGGGAGTCTTCTGGGTATATGCCCAGGAGTGGTATAGCAGTATCTTCTGGAAGTGAGGTGCCCAGTTTTGGGAGGAACCACCAGACTGATTTCCAGAGTGGTTGTACCAATTTGCAACCCCACCAGCAGTGGAGGAGTGTTCCTCTTTCTCCACACCCTCTCCAACACCTGATGTCTCCTGAATTTTTAATCTTAGCAATTCTGACTGGTGTAAGATGAAATCTTAGGGTTGTTTTGATTTGCATTTCCCTAATGACTAATGAAGTTGAGCATTTTTTAAAATGCTTCTCCGCCATCCGAAGTTCTTCAGGTGAGATTTCTTTGTTTAACTCTGTACCCCATTTTTTAATAGGGTTTTTTGGTTTTCTGGAGTCTAACTTCTTGAGTTCTTTATATATATTGGATATTAGCCCTCTATCTGATGTAGGATTGGTAGGATCTTTTCCCAATTTGTTGGTTGCCGATTTGTCCTCTTGATGGTGTCCTTTGCCTTACAGAAACTTTGTAATTTTATGAGGTCCCATTTGTCAATTCTTGCTCTTAGAGCATACGCTATTGGTGTTCTGTTCAGAAACTTTCTCCCTGTACCGATGTCCTCAAGGGTCTTCCCCAGTTTCTTTTCTATTAGCTTCAGAGTGTCTGGATTTATGTGGAGGTCCTTGATCCATTTGGATTTGAGCTTAGTACAAGGGGACAAGAATGGATCAATTCGCATTCTTCGGCATGCTGACCTCCAGTTGAACAAGCACCATTTGTTGAAAAGGCTATCTTTTTTCCATTGGATGTTTTCAGCCTCTTTGTCGAGGATCAAGTGGCCATAGGTGTGTGGGTTCATTTCTGGATCTTCAATCCTGTTCCATTGTTCCTCCTGTCTGTCACTGTACCAATACCATGCAGTTTTTAACACTATTGCTCTGTAGTATTGCTTGAGGTCAGGGATACTGATTCCCCCAGATTTTCTTTTGTTGCTGAGAATAGTTTTAGCTATCCTGGGTTTTTTGTTGTTCCAGATGAATTTGATAATTGCTCTTTAGAACTCTGTGAAGAATTGAGTTGGGATTTTGATGGGTATTACATTGAATCTGTATAGTACTTTAGGCAAAATGGCCATTTTAACTATATTGATTCTACCGATCCATGAGCATGGGAGGTTTTTCCATTTTTTGAAGTCTTCTTCCATTTCCTTCTTCAGAGTCTTGAAGTTCTTGTCATACAGATCTTTCACATGTTTGGTAAGAGTCACCCCAAGATACTTTATACTGTTTGAGGCTATTGTGAAGGGGGTCATTTACCTAATTTCTTTCTCAGCCTGCTTATCCTTTGAGTATAGGAAGGCCACTGATTTGCCTGAGTTGATTTTATAACCAGCCACTTTGCTGAAGTTGTTTATAAGCTGTAGGAGCTCTCTAGTGGAGTTCTTTGGGTCACTTAGGTAGACGATCATGTCGTCTGCAAATAATGATAGTTTGACTTCTTCCTTTTCAATTTGTATCCCTTTGACCTCCTTATGTTGTCGAATTGCCCGAGCTAGTACCTCAAGTACAATATTGAAAAGATAAGGAGAAAGGGGGCAGCCTTGTCTGGTCCCTGATTTCAGTGGGATTGCTTCAAGTTTCTCTCCTTTTAGTTTGATGCTGGCTACCGGTTTGCTGTATATTGCTTTTACTATGTTTAGGTATGGGCCTTGAATTCCTGTTCTCTCCAAGACTTTAAGCATGAAGGGATGCTGAATTTTGTCAAGTGCTTTTTCAGCATCCAATGAAATGACCATGTGGTTTTGTTCTTTGAGTTTGTTTATGTAGTGGATTGTATTGATGGATTTCCGTATATTGAAACAACCCTGCATTCCTGGGACAAAGCCTACTTGATCATGGTGGATGATAGTTTTGATGTGTTCTTGGAGTCGGTTGGCAAGAATTTTATTGAGTATTTTTGCATCGATGTTCATAAGAGAAATTGGTCTGAAGTTCTCTTTCTTGGTTGGATCTTTTTGTGGCTTTAGTATCAGCGTAATTGTGGCTTAGTAGAAGGAATTGGGTAGTGTTCCTTCTTTTTCTATTTTGTGGAATAGTTTGAAGAGTATTGGTGTTAACTCTTCTTTGAAGGTCTTGTAGAATTCTGCACTGAAGCCATCTCGTCCTGTGCTTTTTTTGGTTGGAAGACTTTCTATGACTCCGTCTATTTCTTTAGGCATTATGGGACTGTTTAGATGTTCTAGTTGGTCCTGATTTAATTTTGGTATTTGGTATCTGTCAAGGAAATTGTCCATTTCCTCCAGATTCTCCAGTTGTGTTGAGTACAGGCTCTTGTAGCAGGATCTGATGATTTTTTGGATTTCCTCAGTTTCCGTTGTTATATCTCACTTTTCATTTCTAAGTTTGTTAATTTGGATACTTTCTCTGTGCCCTTTGGTCAGTCTGGCTAAGGGTTTATCTATCTTGTAGATTTTCTCAAAGAACCAGCTCCTTGTTTTGTTGATGTTTTGTATGGTTCTCTTTGTTTCTACTTGATTGATTTCAGCCCTGAGTTTGATGATTTCCTGCCTTCTACTCCTCCTGGGCGAAATAGCTTCTTTTTGTTCTAGGGCTTTCAGGTGTGTCATTAAGCTGGTAATGTATGCTCTCTCCATTTTCTTTTTGGAGGCACTCAGGGCTATGAGTTTTTCTCTTAGCACTGCTTTCATTGTGTCCCTTAGATTTGGGTATGTTGTGTTTTCATTTTCATTGTGTTCTAAAAAGTCTTTAATTTCTTTCATTATTTCTTCCTTGAGCAAGGTATCATTGAGTAGAGTATCGTTCAGTTTCCACGTGTATGTGGGTTTTCTGTTGTTTCTGTTGCTATTGAAGACCACTTTTACTCCATAGTGATCAGATAGGAGGCATGGGATTAGTTCTATCTTCTTATATTTGTTGTGGTCTGTCTTGTGACCAATTATATGGTTGATTTTGGAGAAGGTACCATGAGGTGCTGAGAAAAAGGTATATTCTTTTGTTTTAGGATAGAAGGTTCTATATATATCTGTTAAATCTAATTGGTCCAAATCTTCAATTAGTTTCATTGTGTCCCTGATTAGTTTCTGTTTTCCTGATCGGTCCATTCAGGAAAGTGCAGTGTTGAAGTCACCCACAATTATTGTGGAAGGTGCAATGTGTGCTTTTAGTTTTAATAAAGTTTCTTTTACGAAAGAGGGTGCCCTTGCATTTGGGGCATAGATGTTCAGGATTGACAGTTCTTCTTTTTGTATTTTTCCTTTGACCAGCAAGAAGTGTCCCTCAGGGTCTCTTTTGATGACTTTGGGTTGAAAGTCAATTTTATCTGATATTAAAATGGCTACTCCAGCTTGTTTCCTGAGACCATTTGCTTGTAAAATTGTCTTCCAGCCTTTTACTCTAAGGTAGTGTTTGTCTTTGACCCTGAGGTGTGTTTCCTGTAAGCAGCAAAATGTAGGGTCCTGTTTACGTATCCATTCAGTTAGTCTGTGTCTTTTTATTGGGGCATTAGTCCATTGATGTTAAGAGATATTAAGGAATAGTGATTGTTACTTCCTATAATTTTTGACGTTATTTTTTAAATTTGAATGCTTAACTTCTTTTGGGTTTGATGAAAGGTTACTATCTTGCTTTTTCCAGGGTGAAGTTTCCCTCCTTGTATTGGTGTTCTCCTCCTATTATCCTTTTTAGGGCCGGGTTTGTGGATAGATATTGGGTAAACTTGGTTTTGTCATGAAATATCTTAGTTTCTCCATCTATGGTGATTGAGAGTTTTGCTGGATATAGTAGTTTTGGTTGGCATTTGTGTTCTCTTAGAGTCTGCATGAGATCTGCCCAGGACCTTCTAGCCTTCATAGTCTCAGGTGAAAAGTCTGCTGTGATTCTGATAGGTCTTCCTTTATATGTTACATGGCCTTTTTCTCTTATTGCCTTTAGTATTCTTTCTTTGTTTAGAACATTTGGTGTTTTGATTATTATGTGACGGGAAGTATTTCTGTTCTGGTCCAGTCTGTTTGGAGTTCTGTAGGCTTCTTGTATATTCATGGGCATCTCTCTCTTTAGGTTAGGGAAGTTTTCTTCCATAATTTTGTTGAAGATATTTGTTGGCCCTTTAAGTTGTAAATCTTCACTCTCATCTATGCCTATAATCCTTAGGTTTGGTCTTCTCATTGTGTCCTGGATTTCCTGGATATTTTGGGTTACAAGCTTTTTGCATTTTGCATTTTCTTTAACTGTTGAGTCCATGGTTTCTATGGAATCTTCAGCATCTGAGATTCTTTCTTCTATCTCTTGTATTCTGTTGTTGATATTTGCATCTCTGTCCCCTGATTTCTTCCCAAGGCTTTCTATCTCCAAAGTTGTCTCCCTTTGAGTTTTCCTAGTTGTTTCTACTTCTGATTTTAGATCCTGGATGGTTTTGCTTAGATCCTTCACTTGCATGTTTGTGTTTTCCTGTAATTCTTTAAGAGATTTTTGTGTTTCCTCTTTCATGAGCTCAGCCTGTTGACAAAAGTTCTCCTGTATTTCTTTAAGAGATTTTTGTGTTTCGTCTTTCATGACCTCAGCCTGTTGACCAAAGTTCTCCTGTATTTCTTTAAGTGTTTTTTGCATTTCCTCCTTGTTGGCTTTTGTATTCTCCTGGATTTCTTTCAATGATTTTTGTGTTTCCCTTGCAAGGGCTTCTAACTTTTGATCCATTTTCTCCTGAATTTCTTTAAGTATGTCCTTCATGTGTTCCTGTACCAGCATCATGACCAGTGATTTTAAATCCAAATCTTGTTTTACTGGTGTGATGGGGTATCCAGGACATGTTGGTAGAGGAGAATTGGGTTCAGATGTTGCCATATTGCCTTGATTTCTGTTAGTGACGTTCCTGCGTTTGCCTTTTGCCATCTAGTTCTCACTGGTGTTAGTTTGTCTTGTCAGTGCTGGACTCACCAGTGCAAGCTGCCCCTTCCCAGTTGGCCTCTGGTGCACAGCTTACCTCCTGCACTGCTTGTAGACAGGGTGCTGCTGCCCAGGCTGTTCAGATCCCAAAGCAGGCACCCGAAGGCTCCCGCTGGGGCCCGCTGGATTCACTGGAGCACACTGACTTCTCCCAGCTGGCCTCCCGGAAGCCCAGCTAGCCACTTGCAGGACTTGGAGATGTGGTGCTGCCGCCCAGGCTGATCTGGGCAGCAGAACTCCCAACCGGGTTGGTGCACACAAGGCTAGCCTAGCTGCTCAGGCCCTGAGTCTAGGCAAAAGCCTGGCAGGCCAATGTTGGTGCAAAGTTCCTCTCAGCTGTGGGTGTTAATTGGGTGTGTCAGGTGGCTAGGATGGTGGCGTGCACGAGTTTCCTTAGAGTGCTGGGAGAGTCTGCTGGGCTAACAACCTCCTGGCTGGGTCAGCACACAGATGGCCCAACGAGCAGCCCAGGGCCTGGGGGCAGTCCAGGGCCTGACCGTCTGAAACCCCTGCTATGTCCGCCTTGGGCTATGCCTGTTAGCTAGTTTGGTTTTGTCTGCTAGTCTCTCTGGCTTCCCGTAGGCAAAATGGCGGCGGGGCGCACCGGCCCGGGCAAACAAGCTCCTGGCTGGGTCGGCACACAGATGGCCCAACGAGCAGCCCAGGACCTGGGTGCAGTCCAGGGCCTGACTGTCTGAGACTCCTGCTATGTCCGCCTCGGGCTATGCCTGTTAGTTGGTTTGGTTTTGCCTGCTAGGTCTCACTGGCTTCCAGTAGGCAAAACGGCGGTGGTACGCAAACAGCCCCATAAACAACCTACTGGCCGGGTCGGCACACAGATGGCCCACCGAGTAGTCCTGGGCCTGGGGGCAGTCCAGGGCCTGACCGTCTGAGTCCCCTGCTATGTCCTCCTTGGGCTATGCCTGTTAGCTAGTTTGGTTTTGCCTGCTAGGTCTCTCTGGCTTCCAGTAGGCAAAATGGCGGTGGTGCGCGCCGGCCCAGGCAAACAAGCTCCTGGCCGGGTAGGCACACAGATGGCCCACCGAGCAGCCCAGGACCTGGGGGCAGTCCAGGGCCTGACGGTCTGAGACCCCTGCTATGTCCGCCTCGGGCTATGCCTGTTAGCCAGTTTGGTTTTGCCTGCTAGGTCTCCCTGGCTTCCCTTAGGCAAAATGGTGGTGGTGCGCGAGCAGGCCCGGGAGGAAAAAAAACCTCCTGGCCGGGTTTGCACCCCGGTGGATCCCCGATCAGCCCAGGGCCTGGGTGCAGGCCAACGCCCGTTGGGCTTAGACCCCCGCGATATTGGTCTCAGGTTATATTTGCGTACCTCAGTCTGATTTCTCTGGCGACCGAGAAAAAATATGGAGCCCTCGTAACTGACTGTCGGGAGGCAGAGTTCTGATGTGGCTTCTGTGTGGTGAAAGGCAACGTAAATCCGCCGCTGCTTGCAGCCTGGCTGGCCAGCGATGGCCAGTGGTCGTGGGCGCCGGGTCTGCCTGGACCCTGTCCGCTTGGTTCTACTGCTGATGGCCCTTCCTCTGGACCAGCCGCTGCTGCTGCTGCTGCTGCTGCTGCTCAATACCTAGTTTTAAAATCACACCTCATGATGCTACTAGAAGATTTCAGGGAAGACATAAATAACACCCTTAAAGAAATTCAGGAGACCATAAGTCAAAAGGTAGAAACACTTCTAAAGGAAACACAAAAATCACTTAAAGACATACAGGAGAATATATGTCAACAGATAGAAGCCCATAAAGTGAAATCACAAAAATTCTTGAGAAAATGAAAGAGAACAAGTGTCAACAGTCCTAAGTCTTGAAAGAAAGAAAACCCCACAAAAATCCAATAAAAAATTACAGGAAAACATAAACAAACGAATGAAAAAAAAATGAGCAAAACCATCCAGGATCTAAAAACAGAAATAAATGCAGCTATGAATAACGAAGGGAGACATAATTGGAAATAGAAAAGAAATTTGGGGAAAAAATTAGGAGTCATAAGTGCAAACATCAACAAGATAATACAAGAGATAGAAGAAAGAATTTCAGGTGCTGAAGATACCCTACAAAGCATTGACTCTACAGTCAACGAAAATGCAAAATGCAAAAATTGTGAACCCTAATCATACAGGAAGTCCACGACACGATAAGAAGACAAAAACTATGGATTAAAGTATAGAAGAGATTGAATATTTACAACGTAAGGGCCAGTAAAATCTGTCAACAAAATTATAGAAGAAAACTACCCTAACCTAAAGAAAGAGATACCCTTGAATATATGAGAAGCCTACAGAACGCCAAATAGAATGGATCAGAACAGAAATCCTCCTGTCACATACTAACTATAATACAAAATATGCTAAGCAAGGAAAGAATACTAAAGCAATAAGTGAAAATGATCAAGTAACATATAAAAGTAGACCTATCAGAATTACACTGGACTTCTAACCAGAGACTATAAAATACATAGAGGCTGAGCAGATGTCAGGCAGAACCTAAGGGAACACAAATGCCAGTCCAAAGAATTATACCCAGCAAAAATCTCAATTTCCTTAGATGGAGAAACCAAGGTATTTTATTAAAAACAAAACAAAACAAAAAACTAATTTTTCCACAAAAATCACTCCTTCCAGGAATAATGAATTGGAAAACAAGAACAAATGGATTGAAACCACACAATGGAAAAAACAAGGAATAATCTTTAAACAAACCAAAAGAACATAAGCACACCAATATAAAAATACATAAAAAATTGCAGGAAGCAACATTCACTGTTTCTTCATATTTGTTAACATCAATGGATTCAATTTCCCCCCAAAATACACAGAATTACAGACAAGATATATAAAGACGACTCGACAATTTTCTGCATAAAGATAATACATTGCAGTGTCAAAGCTAAACACTACCTCAGAGTAAAAGGCAGGAAAACAGATTTCCAAGCAAATGGTGCCAGGAAAGAAGCTTAAAAAGCCATTCTAATAGTGTATAAAATTGTCTTTCATCCAAAAGTTATCAAATAAGACAAAGAAGGAAAAGTTATACTCAAAAAATGAAAAATCTAACAGTACGAACTCTCAATTCTGAACATCTATGCTCCAAATAAAAGGGAATTCTCATTTATAAAAGAAACTTTAAAGCCTACATCACAACCCACTTAATGATTGTGGGTGACTTCAAGACCCCATTCTCATCAATGGACAAATCATTGTAACAAACTCTAAACAGATACAGTGAAACTAAAAGAATATTTCGAACAAATGGATTAAATAGATATCTATAGAACATTACATCCTAAAATCAAAAGAATATACCTTCTTCTAAGAAATTCATGGTATCTTTCCAAAATTTAAACCTATAATTCGTCAGAAAACAGACGTCAGTAGATATATCAAGATCAATCTAATCCCATAAATCCAATTAGATCACTATGGCGTAAGGGTGGTCTTCAATAGCAACAAAAAGAACAGAAAGTCCCATATATATGGAAGATGAATACTGAAACCAAGGACAAGGAATGCAAAGAGAAAGAAACCAATGATTTTTGTATATAATTTAAAGAAAATGAAGGGACAACATTGCCAAATATATGGGACACAATGAAAATGGTGCTAAGAGGAAAATTCTTCACACTGGATGGCTCCAAAACTAAGCTTGAGAGTGTTTGCACTAGCAGCTTAACAGCACACCTGAAAGACTTAGATGAGAAAGACGCTAATACACTCAAGAGAAGCAGAAGACAAGAATTCATCAAACTCAGGGATGAAATCAACCAAGTTGAATCAAAAATAACTATACAAAAAATGAACAAAACCAGGAACTGGTTCTTAAAGAAATCAACAAGATAGATAAACTTTTAGCCAGACTAACCAGAGGGCACAGAGACATTATCCAAATTAAAACAATTAGAAATGAAAAGGGAGAAAAGCAACAGAAACTGAGAAAATTCAAAAAATTGGCAGATTCTACAACAAAAGCATATACTCAACACTACTGGAAAATCTGAATTAAATGAATTTGTTCATAGACAGTTACTTATTACCAAAATTTAATCAGGATCAGATATACGATCTAAATGCTCCAATAACCCCTAATGAACTAGAAGTGGCCCTTGACAGTCTCCGAACCTAAATAAATAAATAAATAAATAAATAAATAAATAAATAAATAAATAAATAAAAGAAAATGAAAAGTAAAAAGAAAGAGAGAAAAAAAAAAAGAAAATCCCAGGACTAGACGGTTTTAGTTCAGAATTCTATCAGACTTTCAAAGGAGACCTAATACCAGACAGAAATATAATAAAGACATGAATATATAATAATAATAATGGTGATGATGATTGAGGCTTTCATTCAGTAAACACATATTGAGTGTCATTTGCGTGCTGGTTTCATGAGTGTCGGGCATTACTAACTAATGATCTGGTACTGATTTCTGTTTTTTGAATTTCTATTGAAGAGATAAAACAACGTATTAATCATGCTTTTCCATGAGGCACAGAACTTACGGAATGAATCACTGAAGTTAAAAATGCATTCACTGGGATAATTTACACCTGCAGTGCCACTGATCCAGGAATGGCTAGCTGTGAAGGGAAAGTCCAGCAATATAGCAGTTGCTCAACTCTTTAGACTGGATGTCTCAGCTGGTCTTCAATATATGATGGATCTTGAAAGTATAGGCTCCAATACCAGTGAATACTCTGTCTACCTGTAAGACTCTAGTATGTTTACCATCTCCTCAGGGCTTTAGGGCATTTATTCATCTCTCTCAAATGCTCCACTACATTTAACCCGTGCTCAATGTAAATTGTCACTTTGCAAATCAAACTTCAGAAATTCAACTTTTTCATATTACAAAGTATCTAAGAAAATGTCCAAGCCTAAAAATATATAATCTAGACATATTACAATTAGCACAACCTTATCTGATAAATTCCATTTCTTCTAAAGAATCTAAATGTCCTTCTGCCTCCAGCACTCTTGCAGAAGAACATTTACCATCTAGCATAGAATTACTGGTACCATCAAAATCTAAGCAGGGATATATAGACTCTATAACCTTTCCAAAAGTCTTTAGGTAATGTAGCATTTCCTACTGGAGTTCTGTGTGCCCAAAGAAAAGAAATTTTGTCATCTGCTGAGGGTGTTCAGAAAAGTTTTCCATCTTTATTAAAATTTACACAACATTTGTCCTACCTCCCAGGATATATAAATTAGTCCTACCACCACAAGGGATTTTAGAACATGTCCCCTCAACTCAGATGCCTATGGGGATTTCTTCATCCTCTCCTGGGTTTAGAGGACGTTCCATGTCTTTGAAAAGTCCTATGGATCTTTCAATAAACATCCAGAGTACTGCTGCTACTTCAACTACCCAAGGAAATGTTGCACACTTTTTATCTCTCCCATCTAAAATGGGAACCTAACATTCTGCACAAAAGATACTAGCACCTTTGCCAGTTATACCAGAAGCTCTGATAATGTATCATTCAGCCACTGTGGCTCCCAGACACTTACAAGTGACTTTCAGGAGACCCCATCAAATATGCTGCACTTTCCTAGAAGACTACATTTATCTCAGTATGGCTCTACCTCCCCATAAAGCAATGCCACTTACCCAATGGCAGCAGCGAACTCCCTCTTCCTCAGATGGAAATATAGTGCACTTTTCTTCTGCCCAATGTGCCACCAATGTACCAAGGCTGGAAATATCTTTCGGCAGTTAATAGCATGGAGTGCTAGATCGGAGATACTAACATCAATTCCCAGCAAGACCATCAGTAATGATCAACTAATGCCAATATCTTGTGTGTCTAAAGACTGGGACAGTATACCCATATACATGAAATAGAAACATTATGTCTCATAACTTTCATCAATAACTCTTGGTTATTTCAGATGTATCCCCTCAACATCAAATATATCAATAAATCCCCAGTGTTGAAGGCAGCATTAACATATAATTCCCCTGAGAACTTGAACCCTCAGATATTTTTTATTTGTTCAAAGAGCTCTCAGAGTTACCATTTCAGAACATATGTGTTACTTAGGTCATCAAATTTGAAGAGGCCCTGACACTTATATCATAATAAACAAAGGACTTCAGATCTCAACATTTTAAGAAGGCCACAAATATAGCCCTTTTACTTTCAGCATGCAAGAGCATTGATGAAGTCACAATGGGGACTCAGATGCATCCTTAAAGAACCAGGACAATTTGTGAGTCAAGCTAATAGTGAAATCAAGTCAGAATTAATCAAATCGTTAACTTCAATGGGGCTGACGAACTGTTGGACTATCTTTTGAAGTGGGCCTTAGGCTTATTTACTGAAACTGAAATTGCACCTACATTAAGGGTATGACATAGACTCAGTGAAGCAGTATGGGGCAAAACCAGAACAGGGAAGTGGGAAGGGTTGTGTGGGAAAATGGGGGAGGGAACGTGGCTAATAGCACTTTAGGGAGTGGGGGGTCTAGAAAAGGGGAAATCATTTGAAATATAATTAAAAAATATATCGAGTAAAAAAAAATTAAAAAAGGGTATGGCAAAGAGTTTGGTTGACCATAAATAAAAAGACTTGATTCTTCCTCTGTCTGCACTATAGTGGTATGAAACATGTCCCTGAGATGAAACATGCTGCAGAACTGATATTGTGACTGAGTAGTGTGTCTCAAACATTCAGTCTCTGCTCTAGTGTACTTCAGACTGAATCCATGTGACCAAGAATGCACAGGATCTTCTTTCTTTGCTCATGACTGACTCAGGACTACACTTCAACTAAGAGAGAAGAAAGCCTCTCCCTCAGCTCTTGTTGGTCAGCAAATACACCGTCAATATCCCAAAACCAAAACATTCTAAACAAAAACAGAACAACACAAAATTTTCAGAGATCCTGATTACAAGTACCATGGACTATAAATAAAAACCTCAGCCAGGATCCAAGAAAACTTTCTCTTTAAGCTGTTCACCAGAAAGCTAACTGTCCTCCACACCCACATATATGGCTTATTGTAAGTTTAAATAGAGAAAAATAGATTCAGGTTCTTTGAACCCACTTGTGAGAAATAGCCACAGATTACTGTCAAGCTTCAGTGGATATTCAAAGTTAAGGATTTTCTAGAGTTCTCTGAAGTGCCTGGATCAACCTTCTCTATAGAAGGAAAGAGGACTACTCCTTGACTGTCCACCAGAATGAGGGCCTATCTCCTTTCCATAACTTTGGTATTTTTCTTTCTCTGATGTTTAAGGATTTAAAACTTACCCCTTTGATCCAATGGGGCCTCCTAAAAATACAGTTTTCTCAGCAGCACATGGGACGATTTATTTCTGACCAAGAAGCATTGCTCCACCTGGACAAAGTTCACAGAAGTCAAAAGTAGGAAGCCAATCCTTGAAGCTTATGCAGCTTACTTTAGTATAGTCACTTAAAATGGGAATTCATCAGTCTGACTCAGTTCAATTAATGATGGTTCCCCAAGTAGGGCAGCCTCTTCATGGCACATCCTTCAGTCTCTGTTTCATACATTGTCTCTGTATCTCCTCCCATGGGCATTTTGTTCCTCTTTTAATCCTATTGACTTCTGTAATTATCACAAGCAAGAATCAAATAGTAAGCTAGAAAAATGTGCTCAGTGAATTCCATATTTGATGCTTTTCCAATACTGCTTCTACAAATTGTTGTCATTTACTGTGTCACAGCTTGACAATATCCCAGTGTATGTGCATATATCAGTTCAAGGTACTCTACCGCTTGAACCAAGTGATTTCGTTTTCAATAGGGTTTAAGTGTTTGTTCATGAATACGGCATATTGTGTATGTATTAGTTACTAATTTTTAATATAAAACACCATGCTTCAAAATTTGAAAGTACTAAACAATACATGTTTTCAATAAACTAATGCATCTTTAAAGGTAAAAAATAAAAGGAAATTTACAACAACAACAACAACAACAACAACAACAAAAACCCAAAACTTGTGTTTCAACATGAGAGGAGAGTATGCTATCCGAAAGATGCAATGTATGGTATAAATTAGATAAAAATAAATTTTGATGAGCTATAACTCTATCATAGAAACAGTGCATTTATTGAAGATATCTAGATTACTAGCATATATTTGGTAGAAATAATTCTTTATCTGATGTGTTGGCTTTTCTTACTTTTACTAATTTGACACGAAATAGAGTTATTTGGGAAGAAAACCTTATTTGAAGAAACTACCCTTTTCATATTTTCTTATAGACAAGTTGTGAGCCATTTTCTTGATTGGTGGTTGATGTAGCAATCCCATCCTACCATAGGTAGTGAAACTTCTGGCTTGTATGAGAAAATAGACTGAGCAAACTATGCAAATCAAGTTTAGACATCCTGTTCTGACTTCCCTTGTGATAATCAACAAACTGAATGATGAAATAACCCTTGCCTTCCCATCAGGTCATGAGTTTTTTATCACAGCAATAGAAAGGCAACATCTCATAAATATATTCTGCATAAATTGATAGATATGACTTATACTTTTTCATTAAAATCCTAAATTTATGTCTCTCAAAGTGGTACACAATGTATTTTTTAAACAAAGTAATAAGCTTTTTAGAAAAAGTAGAAAGAAAATGAGTATACTTAGTGTAAATCTTCAAAAAAGAAAAGATGTGATATAGAATTGACACATTTCTAAGTAAAAGCTTAAAAGTTCAAATTTTGAACAGGAATCTAGAGAGAGTAGGGAATGATCTCTTCTATGATTGTTTAAATGTGAAATGTTCTCTGCCAAGATGGTTATGGGTTGGAACACTCTGAAACTGTTACCCCCAAAAAAACGTTTGTCCAAATCTATAAGGTGGCAAGCTAATACACTGGCAGATGATTGTCCTGAAATGCCTGCCTTGGATTATTATATAATCTGTGACAGGTAAGCCCCCATTCAGCAATGTGTGAGAGACTTATTTTAGGAAAGACTCTTGCTATTTCTATGCTTTTCCTGTTATTATTATACATCTATAATAATCAATATGTAATAGCACAAGCATTTGGAGCAGATCTCTGCAGATCCATGAACTATGGAATGGCACTGAAGACCCAGAAATGAATCCAAACAACTATGGTCACATGTTCTTCGATAAGGGAACTGAAAGCATCCAGTAGAAAAAAGATAGTCTTTTCAACAAATTGTGCTGGTTCAATTGGAGGTCAGCATGCCAAAGAATGTGAATTGATCTATTCTTATCTCCTTGTACCAACCTCAACTCCAAATGGATCAAGAACCTCCACCTAAAACCTGACACACTGAAACTAATCGAAAAGAAACTGGGGAAGACCCTGGAGGACCTGGGCAAAAGGGAAAATTTCCTGAACAGAACACCAGTAGCTTATGCTCTAAGATCAAGGATTGACAAAAGGGACCTCATAAAACTACAAAGTTTCTGTAAGGCAAAGGACACTGTCAAAAGGACAAAACAACAACCAACAGATTGGGAAAGGATCTTCACCAACCCTAAATCTGACAGAGAGCTAATATCTAATATATACAAAGAACTCAAGAAAGTAGAGCCCAGAGAACCAAATAACCCCATTAAAACGTGGGGTACGGAGCTAAACAAAGAATTTTCACATGAAGAACTTCGGAGAGCTGAGAAATAGCTTAAGAAATGTTCATCATCATTAATCATTAGGGAAATGCAAATCAAAACAACACTGATATTTCACCTCACACCAGTCAGAATGGCTAGGGTCAAAAACTCAGGAGAAAGCAGGTATTGGCGAGGATGTGAAGAAAGAGGAACACGCCTCCACTGCTGGTAGGATTGCAAGATCATGAACGACTTTGGAAATTAGTCTGCCGGTTCCTCAGAAAACTGGGCATGACACTTCCTGAGGACCCTGTTATACCACTCCTGGGCATATATCTAGAGGATTCTTCAGCATGCAATAAGAACACATGCTCCACTATGTTCATAGAAGCCCTATTTGTAGTAGCCAAAACCTGGAAAGAATCTAGGTGTCTTTCAGCAGAGGAATGGATACAAAAAATGTGGTATATTTACAAAATGGCGTACTATTCAGCCATTAGAAACAATGAATTCATGAAATCCTTAGACAAAAAAAATATATCAATTAAAAAAAAGACATTTTAAACAAACAAACAATCAAAATAAATGTAACATGGTGGTATCATTTAGCGTTCTGCTTTCACTGTCACTTATTCCCTGAACACATGAATGTAGTTGGTCTTTCCAATGACTGTTGTCCAATTCAAAAGAAATTTTTTAACTAAGACTGCTACCAGTCTATGTGTGTAAACATAAACATGGAAGGCAATTTTACAACATCACCATGAGCAAAATTATAATAGGTTCTATGCTATGACCTATGAGCCTTTAAATACAATTTCACTATTAAGCATTGCAGTCCCTAATATGGATCATGTCTCACAACCTGTAAACATACATGATTACCTCATAAGAGTTGTGCAACCATAGCAATGGTGTGAAGAATATTACAGTGTTTCCAGTAGTGGGTAAGACCATGGCTAACTTTTATCTCCCCAAGCACCCTGAATAGCATATTCAGACAGTATAAAAGCTAACCAGGGAAAGGGATAGTTTTCTGGTCATTTTGAGTTGGAATTCAGTTAAAGGGTTCTTTGCTGTTATCATCTTTTTCCTTTCACATCCCATGAATTTTACTCTTCATTCATTTATATTTTAGTTGGTTCATGGGATTGAAGGCTTTGATACCATTTTCAATGATACTTTCCCCAATTACCTCCCCCTAACTTCCAGTGTAGTTCACATGCCCTTGTTTCTAACTGCATAAGTCTTTTAAATTCCCAAACCTCTATATTCACATTTTTCCTAGAATTCACTATACCTATTGACTTAAATGCATCCTTCTAAAGGCTCCTTCTTAGCTTCTACAGAGCAGAAACATAACTATGCATCTATAAAGAATATAGAACATGAGATATAATGAAAAATAAATATTTCAAAGTTAGAAAGAAACAGAAATATGAGTGACACTAATAAGAGAAGAGTTATAAACAGCTCATTACTAACAAAAGAAATTTGAATTTAAACTTTCAAATATAGTTTCACTTTCTCAAAATTGGAAATTTTCTGATATCGAAGTTATTCTAACACTACGTACTGACAATTATGTTGGATAAAGGTTATTATTTCATATTTTTATGAGTTTAATTATATCAATTCATTGAAAATCATTAGGATTTGCATCATGTGCTAAAATCTGAAATATCTTATGATGTCACGATCATTCATCTAATTGTTTCCAGTTGAGGATCGAATAATGTTTGAATATTGATCATATGCAAGTAGAAAAATTGGAATCATCATCAATGAATACCGATGTCCTTAAGGGTCTTCCCAAGTTTCTTTTCTATTAGCTACAGAATGTCTGGCTTTATGTGGAAGTTCTTGATCCATTTGGAGTTGAGCTTAGGACAAGGAGACAAGGATGGATCAATTGAAATTCTTCTGCATGCTGATATCCGGTTGAATCAGCACCATTTGTTGAAAAGGTTATCTTTTTTCCATTAGATGTTTTCAGCCCTTTTGTCAAGGATCAAGTGGCCATAGGTGTGTGGGTTCATTTCTGGATCTTCAATCCTGTTCCATTAATCTGCCTCCCTGTCAATGTACCAATATCATGCAGTTTTTAACACTATTGCTTGAGGTTAGGAATACTTATTTCCCCAGAATTTCTTTTGTTGTTGAGAATAGTTTTAACTTTTCTGTTTTTTTTTTTTTTTGTTATTCTAGATATGTTTGAGAATTACTCTTTCTAACTCTATTAAGAATTGAGTTGGGACATTGAAGGGTATTGCATTGAATCTGTATATTGCTTTTGGCAAAATGGTCAATTTAACTATATTAATCCTGCTGATCCATGAGAATGGGAGGTTTTTCCATTTTTTGAAGTCTTATTCCATTTCCTTCTTCAGAGTGTTGAAGTTCTTGTCAAACAGATCTTTCACATATTTGGTAAGAGTCACCCAAAGGTACTTTATACAGTTGGTGGCTATTGTGAAGGGTGTCATTTCCCTAATTTCTTTCTCAGCCTGCTTATCTTTTGAGTATAGGAAGGCAACTGATTTGCATGAGTTGATTTTATAAACTGTCACTTTGCCGAAGATGTTTATCAACTGTAGGAGTTCTCTCGTGTAGTTTTTGGGTCATTTAGGTCTATCATATCATCTGCAAATAATGATAGTTTGACTTTTTCCTCTCCAATTTGTATCCCTTTGACCTCCTTATGTTTTCTAATTGCCTGAGCTAGTAACTCAAGTACAATATTGAAAAGATAAGGAGAAAAAGTGCAGCCCTTTCACATGGAGTGTCTAGTCCCTGATTTTAGTGGGATTGCTTCAAGTTTCTCTCCATTTAGTTTGATGGGGGCTACCGGTTTGCTGGATATTGCTTTTAATATGGTAAAGTATGGGCCTTGATTTCCTGTTCTTTCCAAGACTTTAAGCATGAAAGGAGGCTGACTTTTTTCTGCATGCAAAGAAATGACCATGTGTTTTTTTTTTTTTTTTCATTGACCAATTTAGTCCTGATTCATTTTGGTATTTGGTATCTGACTAGGAAATTCAACATTTCCTCCAGATTCTCCAGTTGTGTTGAGTATAGACTTTTGAGGTAGGATATGATGATTTTTGGATTTCTTCATTTTCTGTTGTTATATCCCCATTTTCATTTCTAATTTTGTTAATTTGAATACTTTCTCTGTGCCTTTTCATCAGTCTGGCTAAGGGTTGATCTATGTTGTTGATTTTCTCAAAGAATCTGCTCCGGTATTCGTTTATTCTTTGTATGGTTCTCTTTGTTTTAATTCGATTGGTTTCAGCCCTGAATTTGATGATTTCCTGTCTTCTACTCCTCTTGGGTGAATTGGCTTCTTTTTGATCTAGCTCTTTCAGGTTGTCCTTAAGGTACTAGTGTACCCTATCTCAGTTTTATTTTTGGAGGAACTCATGGCTATGTGTTTTCCTCTTAGTACTGCTTTCATTGAGTCCCAACGATTGGTTATGTTATGCCTTCATTTTCATTAAATTCTAAAATGTCTCTCATTTCTTTCTTTATTTCTTTGTTGACCAAGGTATCAAGGAGTAGAGCATTGCTCAGCCTCCATGTGTATGTGGGCTTTCTGCTGTTTTTGTTGCTATTGAAAACCATGCTTTCTCCATAGTGATCTGATAGGTGAAGTCAACTTTCAAGTGGAAAGTATAGTGTGGTGGTTTGAAGATGAATAATTATCAGGACTTATCAGAACTTTGAAAAATTAGGGTTAGGAGATGAAATATATCATGGTAAATCACAGTAAATTTAGGCTTTGAGAATTCTTGAAATTCTCAAGTCTAGGCAGGGTGACACTGATGATATTTCCAGTGGCCTGAGGGAAGGTGTCTCCTGTCTGCACATGGGTCATGATGTAGCATACGTGGCTCTTCCAGTATCATATCTTCCTGCACAGTGCTATACATTTCCTCACAAGGTGGTAACAGAAGGAATCAAATAGATAAGAGACGGGGAAATATCCCACATGGAAAAACTTGCCATTTATGTTTTAGCAATGAATCCTGAGATATATCATGTTAGACATTATTATGACAGGGTTACTTTTTTCATGTGAACATAAAGAGACATAATTTTGTGTCAAATTAACAAGCTATGGACTGGGATGGATACTTTCAGTGTTTACTTTCATTACACCTAAATTAACTACAATCCAGAAATGGAGGGCACACCAATGTACCAGGCCCTAAGGCTGGAGCACAAAGTATTTTGATATAAAATCAAGAATTGGGAGGACACAGGTTTAGATCCAGCCCTAGAAGCATATTAGCCATGAAACACTTGGGGACAGGTAAGGTGCATATCCTTAATCACATGAGAGAGTTGAATGCAGATTTCTGAATTCCAGTCCATCCTGTTACAGAATAATTTCCATGTAAACAAAAGCTTAGGTCCAATCATAGTGATATAAGACTTTCATCGCATTACTCAGATGTGAGAGCCATACAGATCTGAGTTCAAGATCTATCAAGTTCAAGAATTACAGAGCTAGTCCAAGACATTCAACCTTAGAACATGAAATCACTGAAAACAGAAACCTTGTGTAAATGTAATTGATCATGGGAGAAAATTTACAGATCCAGCATCCAGAAGAATTTGTTAAATTTTAGAATGTACCTATGGGTTTAGAATGAAGAATTGAACAGGGTACTGGTACAACATATGCTGCTTAGCAAGGGTTCATATAATGATTCATAGTATCACTGAGGAGAAATTTTCTGGGAAGTGTTACCAGAAATCACAAAGAAGCTGAATTCCAGAGAAAGACCTCCTGCTGGCTACCAGGTAATAGGTAAGAACCTGTCAGGTGGTAATGGATTTGAATGACTAAAGGGATAATGAATAGACATTGAGTCTTGCCAATGTGAGAGACAAGTAAATATCAGTGAAGAAAGCACAGCCTCATGGGCAAGTGAAGATTCCAGACTGAAGGGTTTTTTGAAATGTAGCTGATGCTTGGGACATTGATGATAGCTTACCAGAGACTCTTGGTAGAAATGCTGCCTAGTTACAGAAGAAGATACCACTGTATTTGAAATGCCAGTTCCATGGGATGGCCACCAAGAAGAACATCAACCATGGAGTGAATTTATCCAGAGCCTAGTGTGATAGAGAAATATTAGTTGGAGGAGTGACTCAAGCCCTTTGTAAGAACCCAGAGAATCATGCCTGAACCAAATTAGATACCTGCTATGTAAAGATGCAATGTGGACCTGGGAACCACACTAGTGAAAGAGGTAGATAATAGTTTAAAATCTGAAAGAATGCAGGATATCAGAAATGTAGATATAGACTTTGGTGTTTGCTCTGCAAGTTTTTGGTCTTGATTTGGTCTAGAATTTCCTCACTGTCAACTTTTTGGAGTATATGACCTACTATTTCACTTTCATTTTATAAGGGATTCCAGTTTTAAGAATGCATGAGTCTTAAAAGAGACTTTAACTTTAAAACACTGTTGAGGCTGTGCTAGAATATGTGGAGATGTATTTAATGTATTCTTTGTATGGGTATGCGTAGGTATAGCCCCAATGCACTCATGTGTTTGAATAATCTAATGGGTTTCCTGAGAGTGGAATGTGATTGATTGAAAATGCTTATCCCATGGAAAGTGTGGAATAATCAGATGTTTTCATATTGGGAAAGATGTACCTTTCTTACAGGAAGTATGTAACTGCATGTCACAATGTAGTTAGGTCTTCTATACTTCTTGAAATTCTCAAGTCTGGGCAATGGGGTCTAGAAGGTCCTCCTAGATGGCTGTGGGAGAGTCTTCTGCCTGCCTTAGGGTCATAATGTAGGGCACTTGGCTTCTTTATTAATGACTCTTTCTGCATAATACTGTAATTCATGCCATGATGAAAAAAGAAGGAAGCTCTAAAACTGTAACCCAGCCTTGATTGGATGTCTCCCTGTATAAGAATTGTCTTAGGGATAGAGATTATAAGGCAATGAAACCTATACTAAAACAGGTATGGGAGCCAAGGACTTGGATATTATTGGCATAGGTGTAAGCATTATTTTTAAGAATGCAGATTTTGTCACGATAGAAGGCTGTGGGATGGATTAAGTTGGGCTCAATTGGACAAAGTAGTATACCAAGAAAGACAGTGGTGCTGAGAGTGATTTCAACTGTTGAGACCTGGTTCAAGGGATTTCAGAGGAATAGAAATTTAGTATGCGGATTAGAAACAATTTTACTGTTATTTTGTTGTAGGTCTTTTTGCCCTTCCCTGAAGATTCTGCCTGAACATAAGGTAAAGTGATTTAGAATAGTTACTATAAGAAAGAAGTTCACAAAGCCAATTCATTTCAACTTTCTCCAGTGGTTCAGTCTTACAGGGAAGGTTTTATTATTCAAATGCACCAAACTGAGGATGAAAAATACAAAGTGTATGGTTCAGAGATAAGTGAAGAACCAGGAAATGGAATGGAGCTAAATGCTGAATATTAAATATGATTAAGGAAGTGTTAATATTGGGTAAGATACCACCTAGCTTACTGTTTATGATTTTGCAGTGAACCAAGAGAAAGTTACATCATTATAGGCATTATTATTAATTGGCTATTATTCCCATTTGGACATAAGGTAATATGATTGTGTTTCAAATTAACAGGTGATAGATTGTAATGACTATTCTCAGTGGTCATCTCTGTTAGGAGAGGACTGTATCTAGAAATGGAGGACGTAACTGTGATTCAAACCTGTTTTTTTTTTTTTTAATATTTTTTTCTATATTCTTTGTTTACATTCCAAATTATTTCCCCTTTCCCGGATCCCCCCTTCCCATTTGTCCCATAAACCTTCTCTCCATTCATTCTCCAATCACTTCCCTCCTATTTTTCTCTGTCCTCATATTCCCCTCCAATGCTAGATCCATCCTTTCCGGGATCAGGACCTTCCTTCTCAGTACTTCTTCATGTGAGTCATTTGTTATGCGATTTGTGCCTTGAGCATTCAGGGCTTCTGGGCTAATTAACATCTTATTATCAGAGATTGCATTCCATCTGTATTCTTTTATGACTGGGTTATCTCACTTAGGATGATATTTTCTAAATCAAACCATTTGCCTAAAAATTTTGTGAATTCATTGTTACTAATTGCTGAATAGTATTCCATTGTGTAAATATACCACCTTTTCTGTATCCATTCCTCGTTTGAGGGGCATCTAGTTTCTGTCCAGTTTCTGGCTATCATAAATAAGGCTGCTATGAACATAATGGAGTTTGTGTCTTTATTGCATGCCTGGGAATCCTTTGGATATATGCCCAGGAGAGGTATAGCAGGGTCCTCTGGAAGTGTCATGTCCAGTTTTCTGAGGAACCGCCAGACTGATTTCCAAAGTGGTTTCACCATCTTACAGCCTCACAAGCAGTGGAAGAGTGTTCCTCTTTCTCCACATCCTTGCCAACACCTGCTGTCTCCTGAGTTTTTGATATTAGCCATTGTGAATAGTGTGAGATGAAATCTCAGGGTTGTTTTGATTTGCATTTCCAAAATGACTAATGATGTTGAGCACTTCTTATGGTGCCTCTAGGCCATCCAAATTTCTTCATGTGAAAGTTCTTTGTTTAGATCTGTACCCCATTTTTTATTAGGGTTATTTGGTCCCCTGGGGTCTAACTTCTTGAGCTGTTTGTATATATTGGATATTAGCACTCTATCAGATGTAGGGTTAGTGAATATCCTTTCCCAATTTGATGGTTGTTGTTTTGTCCTTTTAACAGTGTCCTTTGCCTAACAGAAACTTTGTAATATTATGAGGTCTCATTTGCCAATTCTTGGTCTTAGACCACAAGCTATTGTTGAAATTAATAGATGGAAACTCATAGCTTCATGGCAGATTGCTGTTTTCAAGCAGAATATCTTTCTTGTTTCCTAGGCATACCACAAATTTGTAATTTTTTTTTTTTTAGGTGTTGGCAAGGATGTAGAGAAAGAAGAACACTCCTCCACTGCGGGTGGGTTGCAAATTGGTACAACCACATTAGAAATCAGTCTGGTGGTTCCTCAGAAAACTGGGCAGGTCACTTCCAGAAGATCCTTCTATATTACTCCTGGGCATATACCCAGAGGATTCCTCAACATGTAGTAAGGATACATGCTCTAATATGTTCATAGCAGCCCTATTTATAATTGCCAGATGCTGGAAAGAACCCAGGTATCCCTCAACAGAAGACTGGTTGCAAAAAATGTGATATATATACACAATGGAGTACTATTCAGCTGTTAGAAACAATGAATTAATGAAATTCTTAGGCAAATGGAGGAAGCTGGGGAACACCATACAAAGTGGGGTTACCCTGTCTCAAAAGATCAATCATGGTATGCACTCACAAATAAGTGGATACTAACCTGGAAAACTGGAATACCCAAAACCTAATCCACACATCAAATGAGGTACAAGAAAAACGGAGGAGTGGCCCCTTGTTCTGGAAAGCCTCAGTGTAGCAGTATAAGGGAAAACCAGAACATGGAAGTGGAAAGGGGTGGGTGGGAGAGCAGGGTGAGTGGGGGTCAGAGAAGGGGAAATCATTTGAGATGTATATAATAAATATATCAAATAAAAAAATAAAAAAAAAGATGCAATCCTGCTATTTGAATAAAGTAAATAAAAACAAAACTCTTGAAAAGCAGGGAGATGTGCAAGTACGTGACAGGATTATTAGCATTATGGAAGCTGAGTAATGAGTATTGAAAATTTGTGGGATATGTGGAATATACAGTGAGACCTGTTCTCAAAATAAAATACTTAAAATAAGAGAAGCAAGGTGTCCTCTTGCTTGTGGTTTCCATATAGAGTGGAAAAAACAGAGAGGGGAATCCCTGATTATGATCCTTGTACACAAACTGCAACCCATGTAAACCTCTTCATCTCATAGTTTCAAAATTCATATGAAGAATCAAGAAGTAGCTATGATCCCCACTGTTAGCAGGTACTAATTAGGGAAACCTGCAGATCCTGATTACTTCCTAGTTGGTGATTCTGCACATACTAGAGAAAAATACTGTGATTGAATGAAGCAGAATACAAGCTTACACTCTATCTTATGACCACGGAGGTGTTTTCTGGGACTGCAACATATAATTTCCATTGCCCATCATCATAGCCTTCAAATTATTCTAGAAGGAATGAAGTTGATATTATCCTGTTAATAATTTAAGATATGTTCTCATTAGTTCGTAAGAGGTCTGGAGAACAGACATCAATAACATACCTTATTCATCTTGGGAGTTAAACTTACTGGCCATCATTTAAATGTCAGGTGTTTCTTAATTATTTAAGGACAAGAATAAAAGAAGGACTCACACCTATGGAGAAATGAAGTCTGAGTATTCTGTAGCAGTCAGGAAAAAGGATAAAAATACACTGTGAAGTCAATATTATAAAGATCATGACAACTGACTAAAAAACAAGCATTTATTTGCCTGTCAATATTATAAAGATCATGACAAGCATTTATTTGCTTGTCAATATTATAAAGATCATGACAACTGACTAAAAGACAAGCACTTTGTGGCTTCATTTATTTTCTAACAGTTGTTGAACCATTAGTCTTTGTTAGAAATCACATATTTTCACAACCATATATAAATGTAATATATGTGAGAGAGAGAATGTAGATCAAGATGGATAATAGATCATTACACATTGATAGCTACCCTTTCTGTGGTTCTTTACACTGCTCATGCATTTGAATACAAAAACATATTAGGTGAATATGTGAATATCATACTGTCGAACACATATGACATAAATGTCAAAGAATATGGAGATAGACAACAGCATTTATTTAGAAAGCATTTAAGAGCCAGGAGATTAGATGTGTCAGGATCACAGCAGCCTCAATTATCATCACACATATGAAACAATAATGTAAACAATTTTACAAAAATACCAATTAAACTTCATGATAATAAATATTAAAAGCAAATGAACATATATGGAAAATGATTCCTTTCTTTTTGAATCAACGCTAAACTTTTTAACCTTTTTAAACACAACATATCTAGGAAAAAAATAACAGTTTTCTGAAATAACAAGCATTTATAGGTTTTTGGTTGAAAATTAATCAGTTGACAAAAAAGTCTGTTATTCATAGTGGGCAATACAATTAGATTGTCTAGAATATAATCCTCTCTCACGTTTGAGATAGGTATGTTTGGAAGTTTTATAGAAAGCATTCTCCCGAAAGCTCAAAGCATAGCTCTCCTTACTTAACTTTTTTTGTTTAGGGAATTGGTACTGAATATTGGTACTGAGTAACTTTCTGTGAGGCTACTGCCAAGGTAAAATCTAGTTTTCTAGATCTGGAGAGTCAAGATAGAACACTTTCTGATTCCATTAGACTATCATAAGAATCAAATTAGTTATTACATACATATCTTTATAGTGGAGCCTGGAATCGAGAACCAATCAATGGATTTGAAATCATCACTTTCCTTCTAGGCACCAAACTGAAGACACCAAACTGAAGTTGCTAAGTCAACCACTTAAGACAAAGGATTCTTTTTTTTAAATTGAAATATTTTTTATTTACATTTCAAATGATTTCCCCTTTTCTGGGTCCCCACTCCCCAAAAGTCCCATAACCCCTCTTCCCTCCCCCTGTTCCTCCATCTACCCCTTCCTGCATCCCTGTTCTGGAATTCCCTTATACTCTTGCACTGAGTCTTTCCAGAACCAGGGGCCACTCCTCCATTCTTTTGTAAATTATTTGATATGTGGATTATGTCTTGAGTGTTCAAAGTTTCTAGGCTAATATCCACTAATCAGTGAGTGCATACCATGATTGATCTTTTGAGATTGGGTTACCTCACTTAGTATGATGTTCTCCAGCTCCATCCATTTGTGTATGAATTTCATGAATTCATTGTTTCTAATGGCTGAATAGTACTCCATTGTGTAAATGCAAGTCAAAACAACCCTGAGATTTCACTTCACAAAAGTCAGAATATATAAGGTCAAAAACTCAGGAGACAGCAGGTGTTGGTGAGGATGTGGAGAAAGAGGAACACTCCTCCACTGCTGGTGAGATTACAAGATGGAGAAACCACTTTGGAAATCAGTCTGGCGGTTCCTCAGAAAACTGGGCATGACACTTCCTGAGGATATGGTTATACCACTCCTGGGCATATATCAGATGATTCTTCAGCATGCAATAAGGGCACATGCTCCACTATGTTCACAGCAGCCCTATTTGTAATAGCCAGAAGCTTGAAAGAACCCAGGTGTCCTTCATCGGAGGAATGGATACAAAAAAAATGTGGTATATTTACACAATGGAGTACTGTTCAGCCATTAGAGATAATGAATTCAAGTCTAAGGATTCTTTAGTAGTCATAGTGACAGGTCACTGTGATGTCAATATTCAAAGGCTTATGTCCTAACTGACAAATGACAAGTGAATTTCTTTTCCTTCTGTCGCTTGCCTTTAAAATTGTATTCTTTTAACAACTGTTGAAAAATAATAATTTTTCTCCATAGGTGTTTTTGAGTCCTTCATTTATTCTTGTCCTGAGATCATTTCGAAATGCAAGACTTTTAAATGAATACTCTGTCTGTTGGCCCAGAAAACAGATTCCATAGTAGACAACAATACCAAGGAAACACTTCAATAATATCAACAATAGAGAAGAAACATTACACAGTATAGTTACCCATTAAGCCATTTTTCTTCCGCATTCTTGTTCTACACAATGAAACAACAGTCTGAAGATAAGGTATATATTCAAGATGATAGAAATGATAAATAAACCTGTACAAGTCAGGATATAAGTGGGACAAGTTTAGGGCAACAACGAAATAACAGAAACCCATACATACTACTGTATGCTATACATTAACTGTTTCACTTATAAAAAAAAAATATCCAGAGAGAAGCAGCTTATAAGAAAATGGATGCCATAATTCTCCTGCATCCAGTTTACACACGTGTTTTACATACACTTGCATACATTTCTTTAGCATGTTGGTGGAAATATTTCTTTGTGTAGGGTTCAGGCTTCAACTAGTTCTCTTGTTTGCCTAAGATTTTGGTTGACATATCAGTGACTTGTATAATTTTTTTTATTTTTTTATTTTTTTTTTGCTAGTAACATCCAAAGTGTTTTTTAAATTTGATCAGGGTGAAAAATGATAAAATTAAGATAATATTTTAGGACAACCTTTTTCCTTTATTGATCTTACAGATTTATGGGTATGTGGGTATATTTTCATTATCCAATATTGACATTAATTTCCTTAAATACTTCTTATTCATGTAGGTTTTTCACCACTTGGTTAGAGTTAGGACAAAGATACTTTTTAATATTTAAGGTTATTGTGAATGGACGTTTTCCCCTGATTTACTTCTCATTAAGTAATTAATGGGATTTAATTGAAATAAGTGAATTTTCACACAAAAGGAATATTCTTTTTGTGTGTTATTACGGTATGCTGCTATGTGTATTTCTCCGGGAATTTTTAGGCTCATTTATGCTTACCAATCTTCAGTAAAAGAAATAAAGGAAATCCTAGGTGATGTAAAGAAAGGCATCCTTGTAGAAAGAGAAGAGTGAATTTGTCAAAATGAAAATGTGTGAGTGGGTCAAGTCAAGGGATTTCCATGGGATAATCAAAGAGACAAATAAGGAGGATTAAATGGTTGAACTTTAGAAGGTTCTACAGAACATTTATTTTTTTCTGAGAAACCAAATGATTGACCCAAAACTATGTTCAATTGTGAAGAATGGAAAATAAAATTAAGTCTAATCAAAGTCTTCTTGGATACTACTGACATTTAAGTACCCCTTATGGCTCCTATTGTGATACCTTGCTGTAGTGGTTATTGTCATACTTCATAGGTATTGCAAATATATACAACTGTCAATTGCTTCAATAACATGATGACTTACCTACTGTTTTATGTACCTTAGAAACCCATTTTCAAGGTAAAGACTTCTATTTCATTTTTGTCCTCAATCTGTTGAATTCTGAGGCATCCCTGTAAGATCTCTTTGCAAAGATACTCAACTCCTCAACACTAAAAGAGAATCAAGAGTTACCTCAAACTTTGCTATTTTAGTGAAAGTCATGGGATATACTTTAACAATAGGAAGGAATTCTCTCAACAGGTTTAACATCTTGGCTGGGGATCAAACTTTAGTCAGATATATAGAATTAGTGATGCCATAGACTTGAAAATTTATCACACTAATTTACTAGATCAGCTCAATTACTTTCTGTAGCACTCTAAGTATTTTTTTAAATTTATTTTTTTTTAATTTTTACACACCATATTATATCCCTACAACCCATCAACTATCAGACTTTTATACCAATGATACCTCCTTCCCTCCCTGAAGTTTCCACATGGATGTCCATATCTGCTACTCCACAAGACATCTAAACTCCCTGAGGCCTGTCTTTTGACGGTTATTTGCATCATCTCTGAATGAACACAAACATTGAAGTCCTCTACTGTATGTGTGTTGGGAGACTCATATCAGCTGATATATGATGACTTTTTGGTGGCTCAGTGTTTGAGAGATCTCAGAGGGCCAGATTAATTGAGAATGCTGGTCCTCCTACAAGTTCTCCTTCCTTAGTTTCTTTCAGTCTTCCCTAATTCAGGAACAGGGGTCAACTATTTCTGTCCATTATTTGGGTTTAAATGTCTTTATCTGACCCTTTTTGCTGCTTGTTGGATCCTTCAGAGGGCATTCATGATAAGTCCTTTATAGGGAATACTCCATAGCCTCAGTAATAGTGTCAGACCTTACAGCCTCTCCTTGAGCTAAATTCCACTGTGGGCCTGTCCCTGGACTTTCTTTTCCTCAAGCTCAGCTGCATTTCCATCCCTGCTGTCCTTACAGACAGGAATGAATATAGGTCAGAATTGTGGCTATGGGATGCCGCACCCCCCCCCCCCCCCGTCCCTCATTTGATGCTCTATCTTTCTTTGCTGGAAAAGGATTGTATATGTCCACTCTCCCTATTGTCAGGCATTTCATCAAAGGTCCCTTCCTTTGAGTTCTGCCTGTCTCTCAACTTCCAGGTTTCTGGTATGTTCTGGGGAGTCTCCACAACCTTCTGTCTTCCAAGGTTGCCTGTTTCAATTCTTTCTGCTGGCCCTCAGTCCTGCAGTGCTTTTCCTTTTCCCAATACCATGACAGGTTCTTCTCTCCCTGACTCTCCCTACCGCTGTCAACCTTCCCATATGTGCCCCATCCCTACTCCCCACTTGTGATTCATTTCTTCTCCCTCCCAATTGGGACTGAGGTGCCTTCACTTGTGCACTTTTGCTTGTCTAACTTTTTTTTAGTTCTGTGGACTGTATCTTGGGTATTATGTACTTTTTTGCTGAATACCCACATATTACTGAGTACATTCCTTGTATGTCCTTTTGTGTCTGAATTACTGCACTCAGGATATGTTAATTATCTTCCCATAGAACAATTTTCTTAGTGATGGAGTCTCTACACTGCAATGAGTTAAATCAGCAGAGCCTAGAGTGACACAGAGAACTGAGTTAGAGGAGTGACCCAAGACATCTGAGATCATAGTACAAAAGGTCTTGTGTCAACCTCATGGGATATCTGGTGAGTTACCAGGTAATGGAACCAATCCCAGTAAATTAAATAGATTTTAATTTACAAATCTGAATAGAGTTGGATATCAGATATGTAGATAGTATAGTCTTTCTCCAACCAGTCTTTGGTCTTGATTTGGTCCAGTAATTCCTCACTATGATGTTTTGAATTGCTACTGTATATCCTGAGATTTTGGGAGTATGTGACATATTATTCAAGTTTTCATTTATAATATATTTTAGATAAGAGAATAAATGAATTTCAGAAGAGACTTGTCATATTTAAATGTTATTCAGTCTGTGTTAGACTATGGATACTATTGGAAGTGAATGTAATGTATTTTGTATAAGTGTTTGCCTAAGTATAGAGCCAATGTACACAAGAGTTTGAATAAACTTATGGTTTCCAGTGAATGGAATGAGGTTGATTAAATCTGCTTACCCCATGAGAATTGTGGAATAATCAGACATGTGCCCATATTGGGAACGAGTAGCTTTCTTACAGGCAGTATGTCACTTCATGCCACAATGGAGGTGAGTCTTGAATGTTTCTTGAAATCCTCAAATCTTGGCAGTGGGGTCTAGATGATCCTCCTGGCTGGTGTTGGGAGAGTCTTCTGCCTGGCTTTGGGTCAAAATGTAGGTTAGTTGTCTCCTATATTAACATGTCCACCTGCTAATACTGTACTTTGTGCCATGAAGAAGCCAGAAGGAATCTCTAAAACTGGAAGCCAGCCTTGATTATATGTCTTACTCTATAAGAGTTATTTTAGTAATTGTGACTCTATATGGCAATGAAATCTTTACTAAAACAGAAATGGGGGTCAAATGCTTGGCACATTATTGGCATAGGTGTGAGCATGATTTGATTTGAGAAATGTAGATTTTGTAACTATGACAATTAGTTGGATGGATTAAGTGGGGCTCAATTGGCCAAAGTAGTTCAGCATGGAAGACAGTGGTGCTGAGAGTGATTTCAACTGTAGATACCTGTTTCAAGGAACTTCAGAGGAATACATTTTTAGTATGTGGCTAAGAAAATTTTTCATGTTATTTTGTTGAAGGGCTTCTTGCCCTTGACTGAAGAGTCTGTCTGAGCATAAGGTAAAGTGATTTAGAATAGTTAATTTAACAAGTTCTCAAAGCCAATTCATTTCAACTTTCTCCAGTGGTTCAATCTTATGGGGTAGATAGTAACCAAGTGCACCAAACTGAGAAAAACAATACAAAATATATGGTTCAGAGATAAGTGGAGAATCTGTAAGAGGAATGGAGCTAAATCCTATGTTGATGCATATTGAATAGAATTAAGGGTGTGGTAATATTGGGTAATATTTCAACTTGCTTACTATTATATTTTTGCAGTTCACCAAGAATAAGTTAAATCATTTTAGGTATTATTATGACCTTGATATTCACATTTCAAAATAAGAAAATATGACCATGTTTCAAATTGACAGGGGCTGGATTGTGATGATAAGTCTCAGTGGTCAACTCTGTTGAGAATGAACTGTATCCAAAAATGGAGTACATGACTCTGATTCAGATCTTGAGTCTTGAAAATACATGATTTTGGTCCAAAGCATGATCTGGAAAAACATAAGATTTATTTCACATCTAGAAGCATATTCACCATTAAAATCTTAGATTCAGGCATGGTGCAATTTATCTTTAATCCCATTAGACGAAAGCAACTTTATTTCTGACATTTTTCCCAGCTCTGTGAAGAGCATTTTCCAGATAAGGAAAAGCTTAGGTTGCATGTTGGCATGCACCCAGTTATGAAGACATTACATATATCTGAGTTCAAGTTAGTTTACTGAGCTTGTTCCATGAGAACCAAACATAGATAGTGATGACTCTCCTTGAAAATAGGAAAATTGTTTAAAAGTAATTTCACTGGGATTGGGGGTATGTTCCAGCCCCTGCAGCAAATAAAACTTGGCAGTTTCCGGCATGAAACTATACCTTTAAAATCAAGAATAGAACAGGTTACTAGAACAACTGATTCTAGTTAGCTTGAGATAAGAAATTGGCAGTGACTTAGAAGTGAGATGAAATCTTCTGGTAAGTGTTACCTGAGAGCAGAAAGAAGCTTTATTCCAGAGAAGGACCTACTGCTGAGATCAAGGTAATGTTTAAGAAACTGCCAGCTATTAAAGGCTTTGGTGGAATGAACAGGTCATGGAGAACAGTTGAGCCTTATCAGTGTGAATGGTCAGAAAATATCACTGGGGATATTTCAACCCAAATAGCATATGAAGAGCCAATCTTAATTGATTTTGTTTTGAAATTGAGGCTTGCTACGTTAAAGACAGCACATGAGAAGGAGTAGGTAAATGTGCTGTCTCTTTACAGATGAAGACCCCAGTTTATTGGAGATGACAGTACCAGAGGCTGACCAAGAATAGCAGCAGCAGTGGGTTGGAGTAAGCTAGAGCATTGAGTGATAGATGGCAGAACTTGAGGTGTGTAACACATGCCCTTTGTCAGAGCCCAGAAGATCATGTGTGAATGAATCCCCATGTTATTCCTCTGAATAAAGCTGCTAACAAAGAGTAATACCAGCCCAGAAAAATAAGATTGGTATAGTTTACAAAGCTGAAATGAGGTGGACACTTTAAATATAGATGCAGAGTTTGTAGTTTGTCCATCATTTATTTACTCTTGAGTTCATCCTTTCTATGTTCTTTTGTAATGTTACAGTCTAACTTGTGATGGTGGAACTATGTGATCTAATATTTAACTTTGATTTAATAATGGATTACAGTTAAGAGAATGCCTGATTCTTAGAAGAGACATAAAACTTTTTTACATTGTGCAGTCTGGGCCCTACACTGAAAACTTTTAGAGTTGTATAAAATATATTATTTATTATGCTATGTCTTGCATGCTTTTAGTTCATTATACTTACATCTGTGTATAAGCCTATGGGTATCAGGGTATGGTATGAAATTTTTTGAATATATTTGGACCATGTGAAGTTGGAAATAATCAGACATTCGTTATTATTGGTTAACAGATGTTTGTCACTGTGTTTTACAATGGAGAAAGGACTTTGTGGTCTCATGAAATTGCCACACCAGGCCTGCAGAATTCAGAGCATACTTCTGTCTCCTAGGAGTGCATATTTTCCTGTCTGCATTTTCATCAAGGTGTAGATCTATTATCCTCTAGCACCTTGTCTTACTTCATGCTGCCATTCTTACTGCCATGCTGAAAATAGAACTAAAAACCTGTATGTCACCTGCAATTTAATGGTTCCTTTATAAGAATTGCCTTTCTCTTGAAGTTTCATCATAGAACTATGTAAGGCATATATTCTTCTCAGAATTTACCTGCTATCAGAGAGTACATGCTTAGTAATGGTTTGAAATGTACTCACAGAAACACCCAACGACATAGTTTCAGATCACTTTAAATATTAACCATTTCACAATAATTCCCCAGTATAGGTGAATGCCAGGTCAGGTAAATGGTAGGTGGGAATGTGTAAGCAGGGGACTGGTGGTGGGATAGAGGGTTTTCAGAGTGGTAATGAGGAAAGGGATAACATTTGAAATTTAAACAAAGTAAATAATAAAAAACGATGCTCCATAATAGGCATTTGAAATATCCATTGCTGCCCTTCCCTCTTTAGTTGGTCTATTGGTTACATTATTGTGTCCCAAGAATGTCGCATTATTCCCTGTAAAGTATGCTGTGTTTCTATATTGGCTAGTCTAGCAGCTAGCATCCCAAATCTCCAACAAGCAACAACAGATTTAAGTTTCAGGTGATTCACACTTTCTACCTTGACATATTCTAGTTATGGGAAATGAGGTATTTAACGAATATTATGGTCAATGGAAATGTTAGTATGTGGGGTATCTTTAACTTTCATGCCATCAAAAGTGTGATTAAATCTAGTGATTAAGAAATACATAAACTTATAGTGACTATTATATTAAGATCTGTACTCTTTAGAGGACTATTACTATAAACTTACCTAGGATTTCTTCGTATCCCGTAGCTTGTTGGTACATTTTATAGCAGTGTTTCTCAATCTTTCTAATGCTGCAACCGTTTAATACAGTTCCTTATGCATGGTCATCCCAAAACAAAACAATGTTTTTCATTACTTGCCAAAATTGTAATGTTAAAATTGTAACTCAATATTTCTTGTTAAAAAGTTTGATCAATGTTGAATAAAACTATACAAAGTAACTGATGATCAATTGCATGATTATTCTTAAAAAGAAACACTATGCTAAAAGCTCAATTTTGGTTCCTATCATTCTTGTATTTATGATCTTAAAGAAAGAATGTGATGGAAGTTATGTGAGAATGTAGAAGTGCTAAATGAATGCTTAAAAACAATAATGTATAAATATTTCAAATAAGGTAGAGAAATGATTTACATATATCAATATGCAAAGCTGCAGCTAAGGAAAAAACAGTTAATATAATTTAAAGGCTATAGTCTAGAAGGGTATTGTGATTTTATATTTCATTGTAAAAATATTATGAAGATATTACTAGCACATGCATATTTCTATGTGTATCTTTGTGTGTGTGTGTGTACACACACATATATATATATATATATATATATACATTTGAAATATGCATTGCTGTCCTTCCCTCTTTAGTTGGTCTAATCTTACATTATTGTGTCCCAAGAATGTTGCATTCTTCCCTGTAAAGTATGCTGTGTTTCTATATTGGCTAGTATTCCACCTAGCATCCCATTCTTTCTGCCATGTAGAAAATATAAAACTTTATGTCACCTAAAATGTAATGTCTTCCCTTATAAGAATTGCCTTTCTCTTGAAGTTTCTTCATAGAACTATGTAAGGCATATATTCTTCTCAGAATTGGCCTGCTATCAGAGAGCAGTTGTTTAGTAATGGTTTAAAATGTACTCACAGACACACCCAAGGGCATAGTTTCAGACCACTTTAAATATTAACAAATTCACAATAATTCCCTGTATAGGTGAATGCCCTTTTGTGCATGTGTAAATATATATATATATACACACACGCAAATACAAATATACGTTGCTCAAGTACAATATTGAAAATATGAAGAGAGGGGGCAGCCTTGTCTAGGCTCTGATTTTAATGGGGTTGCTTCAAGTTTCTCTACATTTAATATGATGCTGGCTACCGGTTTGCTGTATATTGCTTTTACTATGTTTAGATATACGCCTTAAATTTCTGTTCTTTCCAAGACTTTAAAGATGAAAGGATACTGAATTTTGTCAAATGCTTTTTCAGCATCCAAAGAAATGACCATATGGTTTTTTTCTTTGAGTTTGTTTATGTAGTGGATTGCATTGATGGATTTCCATATATTGACCATCCCTGCATTCCTGGGATAAAGCCTACTTGATCACGGTGGATGATCATTTTGATGTGTTCTTGCATTCAGTTGGAAATAATTTTATTGAGTATTTTCGCATCGATGTTCATAAGGGAAATTGATCTGAAGTTTTCTCTCTTTGTTGGAGCTTTGTGTGGTTTTGGTATCAGCATAATTGTGGCTTCATAGAACTAGTTGGGTAGTGTTCCTTCTGTTTCTATTTGGAGAATATGAAGAGCAATGGTATTAGGTCTTCGTTGAAGTTTTGATAGGATTCTGCACTGAAATTATCTGGTACTTTGCTTTTTTTGGTTCGAAGACTTTCTATGAAACCTTCTATTTCTTCAGTGGTATTGGGAAAATTTAGATATTCTATTTGATCTTGATTTAAATTGGTTTTTGGTTTCTCTCTTGTAAACTGTCCATTTCCTCCAGATTCTCCAGTTGTGTTGTGTATAGGCTTTTGTAGTAGAATATGATGATTTTTTTGAATTTCCTCATTTTTGTTGTTATATCTCCCTTTTTATTTCTAATTATGTTAATGTGGATACTGTCTCTGTGCCCATTGCTTAGTCTGGCTAAGGGTTTATCTATCTTGTTGTTTTCTCAAAGAAACAGCTCCTGGTTTTGTTGATTCTTTGTATGGCTCTCTTTGTTTCTACTTGATTGTTTTCAGCCCTGAGTTTGATGATTTCCTATCTTCTATTCCTCCTGGGTGAATTCGCTTCTTTTTGTTCCAGAGCTTTCATATGTGCCATTAAGCTGCTAGTGTGTGCTCTCTCCAGTTTCTTTTTGGAGGCACTCATCACTATGAGTTTTCCTCTTAACACTGCTTTCATTGTGTCTCAAAGATTTCGGTATGTTGTGCCTTCATTTTCATTAAATTCTAAAAAGTCTCTGATTTTCTCTGATTTCTTCTTTGATCAAGGTATCATTGACTAGAGTATTGTTCAGCCTCCATGTGTATGTGGGCTTTCTGTTGTTTTTGTTGAGATTGATGACCTTTCTTACTGCATAGTGATTTGATAGGAGGCATGGGATTATTTCATACTTATATTTTTTGAAGTCTGTCTTGTGTCCAGTTATATGGTCAATTTTGGAGAAGGTACCATGTGGTGCTGAGAAAATGGTATATACTTTTGCTTTACGGTGAAATGTTCTATAAATATCAGATAAATCGTATTGGTCCAAAGTTCCAATTAGTTTTCTGTGTCCCTTTTAGTTTCTGTTTTTCTGAATGGTCTATTGAGGAGAGTGGAGTGTTGTCGTCACACACGATTATTGTTTTAGGTGCAATGCGTGCTTTGCGCTTTATAAAAGTTTCTTTTACAAATAAGGGTGCCCTTTCACTTGACACATAGATGTTCAGAATTGAGAGTTCTTCCTGGTGGATTTTTCCTTTGACCCCCTATCCTGTCAATACAGGTCCAAAGAGTAGGTCTTTTCAAAAGATGGTCAAAATTTTTCCAGTAGGCCAAAAAACAGACAAATGTCTTACAAATACAGATTTGGATTATCAGGACCAGGTTGACTATATAGACATCATCCATATCACACAGGTAATTCAGTGGGATGATACGCTTTACATTAAAACTTTTTTATATTCCTAGAACAAGAATCAAGTATCACTGTTAGCTTGATTTGCACTGTAGTATGAATTGTTTTTAAAAATACTGAGTTATTCTTGCTCATACCGAAAGGAGGACTAATTTGTTTCTTCACTCAAACACAGTTCAAGCCAATGTAGATGGAACTCAACAAGCCTGCGTTGAAATAAATAACTGGATACAAGCTTCTTCGTACTCAAATATTGACATAGCCTGATCATTTTTTGATTGGAGATTGTTTAAAATAACTATATTATGAACGTTTGTGTGTGTGTGTGTGTGTATGTGTACATCATGTACATTATATATACAGCCTTTTAGAAAACCACATGTTTCATGATTTCTTCCCATGATTTTGTTAATAAGTAAACATATTGCTATATTTCCATAAAGGCCATACTAAAAATTATTAGTTAAAATTTTGTTTTACTTAATTATATATAATAATCTTTCAAAAATGAGTAATATAGGAATACTATGTGACTGAATATAATTTATTCACCATTTTCCTTCCTTGTGTACTAGGAAATCACTTCAGCACAATTCAGTGGCTTCTATTGTAAACATCAAAAGCACATCTCGTACAAGTATTATACAAAAAGTTGATTATTTATACAAATAATTTAAACAAATAATTGGAAATGTCTTCCTATCAAACATTCTGATCTTGTCAAAAGGGTTTGTAAGAAACAGTAATATTGGAAGCAAAACCTTAATTCTTTCATCATTCCTTTTCTATGGAGCTTGTCCATTGATAAATTCGCAAGCATATACATTGTGTTCTGCTTCCTTTTTTCTTTTTCTTTTTTCTTTTTTTTTCTTTTTTTCCTTTTTCTTTTTTCTTTTTCTTTTTTTTTTTTTTACTCTTGTTCCCTTTATTCCTTCTCTGTTTTGACAGAATCCTTCACAGAATACATAATGAATGTTCGTAATAGAAAGAACATTACCCCCTCTGCTTATGTGTGTGTATTATTGACAGAGAGAAAGAGACAGAGAGAGATAGGTAGAGAGAGGGAGGAAGTCAGAGGGAGAGGAAGAGAGAGTGAAAGAACTTGAGAATTATTTTTGGGGGGGGCAAGCAAAATTTTTTTGATAAATTTTTTATTTACATTTCAAATGATTTTCCCTTTTCTAGCCCCTCACTCCCCGAAAGTCCAGTAAGCCCCCTTCTCTCCCCCTGTCCTCCCACCGACCACTTCCCACTTCCCAGTTCTGGTTTTGCCGAGTACTGCTTCAATGAATCTTTCCAGAACAAGGGGCCACTCTTCCTTTATTCTTGTACCTCATTTGATGTGTAGATTATGTTTTGGGTATTCCAATTTTCTAGGTTAATATCCACTTATTAGTGAGTGCATATCATGATTCACCTTTTGAGTCAGTGTTACTTCACTTAGTATGATGTTCCCTAGCTCCATCCATATGCCTAAGAATTTCATGAATTCATTGTTTCTAATGGCTGAATAGTACTCCATTGTGTAGATATACCACACTTTTTGCATCCACTCTTCTGTTGAGGGATACCTTGGTTCTTTCCAGGATCTGGCAATTACAAATAGGGCTGCTATGAACATAGTAGAGCATGTATCCTTATTACATGGTGGGGAATCCTCTGGGTATATGCCTAGGAGTGGTATAACAGGATCTTCGGGAAGTGAGGCGCCCAGTTTTCAAAGGAACCGCCAGACTGATTTCCATGAGAGGTTGTACCAATTTGCAACCCCACCAGCAGTGGAGGAGTGTTCCTCTTTCTCCACACCCTCTCAACACCTGGTGTCTCTTGAATTTTTAATCTTAGCCATTCTGACTGTTTTAAGGTGAAATCCCAGGGTTGTTTTGATTTGCATTTCCCTAATGACTAATAAAGTTGAGCATTTTTTAAGATGCTTCTCCGCCATCCGAAGTTTTTCAGGTGAGAATTCTTTGTTTAATTCTGTACCCCATTTTTTAATAGGGTTGTTCAGTTTTCTGGAGTCTAACTTCTTGAGTTCTTTATATATATTGGATATTAGCCCTCTATCTGATGTAGGATTGGTGAAGATCTTTTCCCAATTTGTTGGTTGCCGATTTGTCCTCTTGATGGTGTCCTTTGCTTTACAGAAACTATGTAATTTTATGAGATCCCATTTGTCAATTCTTGATCTTAGAGCATACGCTCGCTATTGGTGTTCTGTTCAGAAACTTTCTCCCTGTACCGATATCCTCAAGGGTCTTCCCCAGTTTCTTTTCTAATAGCTTCAGAGGGTCTGGCTTTATGTGGAGGTCCTTCATCCATTTGGAGTTGAGCTTAGTACAAGGAGACAAGGATGGATCAATTTGCATTCTTCTGCATGCTGACATCCAGTTGAACCAGCACCATTTGTTGAAAAGGCTATCTCTTTTCCATTAGATGTTTTCAGCCCCTTTGTCGAGGATCAAGTGGCCATAGGTGTGTGGGTTCACTTCTGGATCTTCAATCCTGTTCCATTGATCTTCCTGCCGGTCACTGTACTAATACCATGCAGTTTTTACCACTATTGCTCAGTAGTATTGCTTGAGGTCAGGGATACTGATTCCCCCTGATTTTATTTTGTTGCTGAGAATAGTTTTAGCTATCCTGGTTTTTTTGTTGTTCCAGATGAATTTGATAATTGCTCTTTCTAATTCTGTGAAGAATTGAGTTGGGATTTTTGATGGGTATTGCATTGAATCTGTATATTGCTTTTGGCAAAATGGCAATTTTAACTATATTGATTCTACCGATCCATGAGCATGGGAGGTTTTCCCATTTTCTGAGGTCTTCTTCCATTTACTTCTTCAGGGTCTTGAAGTTCTTGTCATACAGATCTATCACACGTTTGGTAAGAGTCACCCCATGATATTTATACTGTTTGTGGCTATTGTGAAGGAGGTCATTTCCCTAATTTCTTTCTCAGCCTGCTTATCGTTTGAGTATAGGAAGACACTAATTTGCTTGAGTTGATTTTATAACCTGCCACTTTGCTGAAGTTGTTTATCAGCTGCAGGAGTTCTCTAGTGGAGATTTTTGGGTCACTTGGGTAGACTATCATGTCATCTGCAAATAATGATAGAAAGAGCAAAGAGAAAGTATCCAAATTAACACACTTAGAAATGAAAAGGGAGATATAACAACAGAAACCGAGGAAATCCAAAAAATCATCAGATCCTACTACAAGAGCCTGTACTCAACACAACTGGAGAATCTGGAGGAAATGGAAAATTTCCTTGACAGTTACCAAATACCAAAATTAAATCAGGACAAAATAGATCATCTAAAAAGTCCCATAGTGCCTAAAGAAATAGAAGGAGTAATAGAAAATCTTCCAACCAAAAAAAGCACAGGACCAGATGGTTTCAGTGCAGAATTCTATCAGAACGTCAAAGAGGAGTTAACACCAATACTCTTCAAACTATTCCACAAAATAGAAACAGAAGGAACACTACCCAATTCCTTCTATGAAGCCACAATTACGCTGATACCAAAACCACACAAAGATCCAACAAAGAAAGAGAACTTCAGACCAATTTCCCTTATGAACATCGATCCAAAAATACTCAATAAAATTCTTGCCAACCGTAACCAAGAACACATCAAAACAATTATCCACCATGATTAAGTAGGCTTTATCCTGGGAATGCAGGGTTGGTTCAATATATGGAAATTCATCAAGGCAATCCACTACATAAAACAACTCAAAGAAAAAAACCACATGGTCATTTCATTGGATGCTGAAAAAGCATTTGACAAAATTCCGCATCCTTTCATGCTTAAAGTCTTGGAAAGAACAGGAATTCAAGGCCCATACCTAAACATAGTAAAAGCAATATACAGCAAACCGGTAGCCAGCTTAAAACTAAATGGAGAGAAACTTCAAACAATCCCACTAAAATCAGGGACTAGACAGGGCTGCCCCCTTTCTCCTTATCTTTTCAATATTGTACTTGAGGTACTAGCTCTGGCAATTCGGCAACATAAAGATGTCAAAATGATACAAATTGGAAAGAACTCGAGAATTTAATGCACCTTGGTTAATTTAAGCTAATTTGCTATTCCAAAGTTGAAGATAGTGATAGTGACTCTGCCTCTCTCAGATTATGGAGCCAATAGGACACAAGTATAAACCATGATTAAAAAAATCCTATAGCATATAAATCTTTCTAAACTTCAAATGTGTGATGTTTTTGAAAAATGATAATTCAGAGAAAGATTTTCCACACTATCTAATATACCATATAACAGTCAATATAAGAGAGTATTATATAATATATACTAAAGGATATGCATGAAACCCCACATTCCAATATAGAGACAGGTCTCAATCACATGAAACATTTGTACTTATGTTTTCATTTCATCTTAAACCATCTAATCATATATATATATATATATATAATTTTTATTCATACATAAGAAACAAAATTCAGAAGAATTGATTAAACAGCATTCTCTATTTACAATATGTCTGATATTAGAAGCTCTTCGTTGAAAATCATCTTCATATTCCTGGAAATAATAACAATAACTGCATATGAGAATAATAGTTCTGTCCATAATATGAATAAAATCAAAAAAATTTTTTTAATTGTTTTCTTTACACATCAGAAATGGAACCAATATATTGACTTTCAAAAAGAAACCAACCGTTTTAGTATTGGTTACTATCAAAATCAAAGTGAATTTCACTTCCTTACAGCAATGACACATATAAGGCACACTATCAGCATATGTATGTATATACATGCACACACACACACACATATAACATATGTTATTATATATATATATATATATATATATATGTATGTATGTATGTATGTATAATACATATATGTATGTATGTATATTTGTGTATATGTCCATTAGAAGTAGGAATAATATTCTCCATCATGGTTTGCTCGTCACAGCATGCAGCACTGACATCAACATAGCTTCAAATTCAGGTAGGATCATAACCACCAAAGTATATTACATGGTCAGTATGTGGGGCTACCTGCAAGCATCAGGAACATCAACAGAATTTTTTGGCAGGTAGGGTTTCAGATATTAATCTGAACTTTATTCTCAGTTAAGAGCACTTACCTCAGTATGTCTAAGAGCATCAGTATGGATTTTCCAGTTCTTCAGATTCTCAAACAGTAACACAGAAAACAGCCATAATTTGGGTCTCCAGCAGCAATAGGAATAATGGATTCCATCATGACTGCTGTTTACAACATGCAGCAGTAACATCAGATTAGCTTCTTCTTATAGGTTGGGTTAAAGGCATCAAAGATCATTACAAAGTTGATATCTGGGACTACATGCATGCATAAGAAACATCAACTGAGTATCCTCTTTCAGATATATATCAGGTGTCAATCTGATCTCCATTGCCAGCTCAGAACATGTACCTTAATATGACTGTGGGCATAATTTTTGGCACTGGAGTTTATCAGAGTCTCAACAGCAACACCAATTATAGCCATAACCAGGGTCTCCATCAGCAATAGGGATAATGGATGTGCTCCTGATTGCTGATCACAACATTCAGCACTAAAATCAATACAGCTTCTTCCTCTTCTTACAGGGATAACAGTTATCAATGCATGTTACATGTTCAACATTGAGGTTGCATTCAAGCATCAGCTATATGAACACAATTTCCTGTGACAGGTAGGATCTTGAACAATATTCTCCTGTGGCAGCAAAAAAAAAATACTTACCTCCATTTGACTATGTGCATGAGTACGAACGATGGAATTTATTAGATTTTCAAGGAGCAACAACAAAGGTCGCCATCACCAGGATCTCCATCAGGACAGTCATTGTGGGCTCCTTCATGACTTATTTCATTAAAACTTACTCAGTCTTACTGACAATGTTATTTATAATAGAATATTCTCCTGAGGGGTCTCATACATCAAGAACCTCTTCAAAAACACATTAACTCTGGATCTCAATATGCCTTCAAAGAAGTATTGTAAATATACTTCATTTGTCAGTTGAGAGGGTAAGATGAACTCAGGCTTTCAGAATATGTACCCAAAAGACACTTGATTGTACCACAAGGATACAGCTTAAATATGTTCATTGTGAATTAATTCATAATATACTGGAACTGCAAATACCATATATATCACTCTGCTGATTACTGGAAAAAATGTGGTACATTTACACGATGGAGTATTAATCAGTTGTTAAAAATTATAACAAGTAATTCAAGGGCAAGTGATTAGAATTTGAAAAGCTTATTCTGAGTCATTTACCCAGAACTAGAAATGTATACATTTTATCCTTACCTAACTAACCTCTCTGGATCTATCAATTTTAGCTTGATTACCATTTACTTACAACCTAACATCTACTTAGATGTGAATGAATAGTATGTTTTCTTTTCTAGGTCTAGGTTTCCTACTCAGAATAATCTTTTCTAATTCTAATCATTTGCCTATAAATTACTTGTCTCAATTTTAACCACTGAGTAGTACTTCATGGTGTAAATGTACCATTTTTTTTTGGTCCACTAATGAGTTGAGTGATATATGTGGTATTTGCAGTTTCCAACTATTATGAATAAATTCACAATGAACATAGTTAAGCGGTGTCCTTGTGGTACATTCAAATATCCTTTGTATACATGCTCAAGAACAGTATATCTTGAACCTGAGATAGATCAACTTTCAATTTTCTGAGGAGCTTGCAAATTGATTTCTATAGGGGGTGTATAAATTATTCACTCCCACCAGCTCCACACTCTCAACAGCATGAGTTGTCACTTGTGTTATTGATCTTCTCCATTCTTCCACATGTAAGAGGGAATATTAATTTTGATTTGCATTTCCCTCATGGCTAAGGATTGATAATTTCTTTGGGTTCCTATCCTGAAAATAATGTATTGACATTTGTAACCCCATTTATAACTCTAGTATTTGTTGTTTAAATATCTACTTTTTGTGATCCTTTTTTTGTTGGATATTATATTTCTATGGGAAGTGGAGTTGATAAAATCTTTTCCTATTTAGTAGGTTGCATTTATGGCTTATTGATGATGCTCTTTGCTGTTTTAAGTAAGCAGCAGAATGATTGAATGTTATACATAATTTTTGTGGTATATAAAATATATGTTACAAAATATTAAAGTTACTACAAAAACCAGGAATTTTGTTAAGATAAATATTACATAAATGCCTATCTTAATTATGTCAAATACATAATTTTTTATTTTATTTACACTTGATATCATATTTCATTCTTTATAAAATTTAGAAATTCTATTCTATTCTATAATATAAATCAACACATTAATATTTTCTTTTTTTATACATATTTTGATTAATTATTGTTATACACTTCATATTTTATATAACACCCTGCCACAAACTGTCCATCCTCTGACTGCTCCACATCCAATATCTGCTTCCCTTGCACTGTCCCCACATAGATATCTCTACACACCCACCCTGCTTGACTTCTGAACTCCCTGGGGTCTCAATTTAATTGAGGGTTAGATGCATTATCTCTGAATGAATACTGGCCACACAGTCCTATATTTTTGTGTGCTAATGGCCTCATATCAGCTAACGTATATTGCCTGTTTGGTACTCCAGAGTTTGTGAGATACTCTGGGTTCAGAATAATTGAGATTGCTGGTTCTCTTACAAGATCAGCAAAGCTTGATTTACCCTTCCCTAATTCAACAGTAGGGGTAGCTGCTTCTGTAAATTGATTTGTTTCGAATATCTAATTCTGACACCTTCAGTTGTTTGTTGGGTTTTCTTGAATTCTGTCATGCTAGGTCCATTTTGGAAGCATTCAGCAACAGTGTCATTCTTTGAGACATCCTTTTGTACTGTATCCCACTTTGAACCTGTCATTGGAACTTCTATTTCTCTGACCCTTCTACATTTTCCTCCCTGTAATTCTTTGAGAAAGAAACAATTTTGGATCAGAGGTATGAAGGTGGGATGGCCCCCCACTCCCTCATTTGAAACCCTGTCTTCTTCCTGGAGATAAGTTCTATAAGTTCCCTCTTCATACTGTCAAGCTTATCATCTAAGGTTCCTATCTTTTATTTTTGTGAGCCTCTCACCTCCCATATCTCTTGTACATTCTGGAGGATTCCCACAACCTCATACCTCCCTACGTTGCCTGTTTCCATTCTTTTTGCTGGACCTCAGCGCTTCAGTCATTTTACCTTCCTCAGTGTCAGATCAGGTTCCACTTCCTGCATTTGACCCTCTCTCCTCCAACCAGTCTACTTTCCCTCCCAGGTTTCTCCCTTTCTCCTAACTTGGAATTGCTTTATCTCCCTCTCAATTGAGAATGAGGTATCCTCTCATCATTTAATTGACTCTTTTTCATAGCCATATTTGATTCTTCACTATGTTTCTGCGCTAAATGCCCCTGGATCCTGGCCATTTAAACAGTGTCAGACATGGTTTTCCTCTTGTGCCATGGACCTTAAATTGTACTAGATCCAAATGTCTGGGCCTCCATTACCTGAGCACCTTTTGTAGGCAGGAAAAATTGTAGGACAAAGGCTTTGGGACTGGAAGTATGTTCCATAAATAAACAGCTAGGAGCCTTGCCTGGTTACAGAAGATGGGCAGTTCAGGATCCATATCTGCAATTACAAAAAGATGCTGCTAGTGCCATTTTAATGGATTCCAGAGAGTTTTACATAGAGTTACGGGATCTGAGTTCTAAAGCCTGAGTGTCCTTTCCTTAACAGCTACTGTGCACTTATATGAGAGTATATAGCATGTTCGTCTTTCTGTATGTGAACTAAGTCACTCAGTATAATCTTCTTGAGTTCCATTCATTTACATACAAATTACGTAAGTTATTGTTTTTAAACACTGATAAATTATTTCATTGGGTAATTGTACCACATTTCTAAATCCATTTTTCAGTTGAGGGACATTTATGCTGTTTACAGTTTCTGACTATTATGAAAAAAGATGCAATAAAGATAGTTGATCAAGTTACTCTGTGGTAGCAAAGTAGAAACTTAAGGGAAAATGCTCAAAAGTGATAAAGCTGTGTCTTAGTTTAGAATTATTTAGTTTTCTGAGGAACCAGTATATTGATATTCATCCTAGCTGTACTGGCATGCAGTTCTACCAACAAAGGATGAAATGTGTTCCTCATGTTTCAAATCCTTATAAAGAATTTGATTTTTCACTGTACCACGTAAATTTTCTTCGGATTTGATATTAGCCATTCTAATAGGTAAAAAGTTATTATCATAATGTAGTTCCAAATAGTGTTTCCCTGATGGTTAATGATAAAGATCATTTTTTAAGTGTCTCTAAATATTTGAAATCCTCTGTTGAGAATTGTATCTTCTACCTTGACTCATCAGTTTTTCAATACATAGTTTATGTATGTTTTTGTGAGTCCATAGACTTTCAAGTATATCTTTTGTTTAAATTAAGTTTTAGTTTTTGGTGCTCTGATAGGACATGGGATTATTTGACTTTTCTTTCACTGTTAAGATTTGTTTGTTAGCAACCTTTAAATTTTAAAGAATGTTTCATGAGGTGCTGAGAAGAAATTGTATTCTTTTGTATTAGGTGGCATGTTCAGTAGATGTATGTTAGAAATATTTGGTTCATTAATGTCTATTGTCTACAGTATTTCCTTGTTTAGATTTTGTCTACATGACCTCTCCATTGTTGCAATTGGTGTATTGAAGTCACCCACTATCAACTCCTAAGCTAATGGAAACAAAAACTTTGCTAAATTTTGTTTCCTTTATAAATGAGAATGCCCTTACATTCAGAAGAAAAATTCTAAGAAATGAACATCAACTTGTTGTTCATCTTCTCTTTGAAATTTATGTAATTTATTTTCTTGTCTCTGTATTCAGTTTTGGCTTGAAATCATAAACACACACATATATAATAAGAATGGCTAAATTACCAATGACTAAATTTTATATATATAATTTCATGTAACATATATATATGTATTACATGAAATATATGTAACACACACACATATATATATATATATATATATCACATATATACTTATATACATTACAATGGCTAAACTAGCTTGTTTCTTTGTTCCCTTTTACAAGATAAATCAGGATACTGAGTGCTCACGTTATGAACTGAAAGCAGGAGGCATAAAGAATTAATTGGAGCTACTAGCTTTGGATTTCTCTCTGTGTTGATATACTTTTTCCTCACACCAACACAATACCTGCTAGCAGCACTAACCATTTGGGATCACTTGTACAAATTCTCAATATTAGGGGTTGAATTTCTTCCTTAAACCACAATAGCACACCCTACTCTCAATAGTTAGAGTTCATGTAGGAGGAAGTAGTGGAAAAATTGTAAGTATCAAAGATACTACATGACTATAGAGAAAGTCTGCTTTAGAGACATGAAAATTCAAGTTTAAATGAGATTTGATTATGGTTATAACTCTATGCATGAGAACAGCTCAAGAGAATTCAAGACAAATCTCAGGATGCAGGAAAGAGATGTCTCGACAATCCTAGTCTGAGTTAAGAACTCTTTCCGCTTCTTTCTGGTCACTATTGGAAAAGGTAATTTATATTTATAGGGATATGGACTATGCACACACGGATATCAGTAACTGCATATAATTGTTTAAGTGAGAAATATCTCCATTAGAATTAGGCATTAAAATACATTAATCTCTTTAAGTCTGGAGTTCGCTAAGATACAGTAGGTTATGTAGATGGTGGAAGAAGTATGTTATAGGGGCAGGCTTTGAGACGTTACACATCACATTGCTGCCACTTTATTTCCCATTTTTGCACTTGTAACAGAGGAGAATTCTCAGCTTCCTTTAGTTTTACTATTCCTAACACTTGCTGACATACAACCATTAATGAAAGCCTTTCGTATTTGAAAACATATGCCAAAGTAAGCTGTACCTATAGTAATAAGCGCTGGTCATGGTATTTAATCACAGCAACTGTAAATGAATTAAATGGACTTTGTGCATTTATGAAAAAGAACACAGAATATATGGGATAGTTAGTGGTTATGGGATAAATGTAATGAAACAATTATAAAATATAAAAAACAGAGTGAATTTTTCTTTTTTAACCTAAACATGCATCAGCTAAATATGAAGAAACTAGGTAAATTTATACTTTATTTATCATATATGTGCCCAGTACATTGAATCCTAAATGATCATTAAATAATTAGTTAATACAGCTTACTCTATTAACTATTATAAAACATCTTATAAATAAAGGTTTAGATGACAGTTAATTTTCAGAACAAATCTGAATGGTTTGTATAATGCTTCTACTATAGAAAATATGAGGATAATAAATTTTCATGGTTTATAAAGAAGTAATCAAAGAACTAAAAATTCAAAGATATGAGAACAATTACCAACATGAGAAAATTACCTTCCAGTAATTCTCATATTTTTAACAGCCATTTTGTTTAAAATTTTTAATTTACAAAAAATGTGCATGATGTTTAATATTAGTCATAATACCCAAAATGAAATGAAATAATAATAGATAAAAAGATTGAACTATAAAGAAAAGAGCATGCTTTCATAGAACTACTCTTGCAAATATTACTAAGGTAAGAATGACAGGAATTTTACTTATGACATATTTGAGATATTAAACATAAAGAACCCTTTATTTATATTTCTTATTTTGCTATAAATATTAGGAGATGTAGTGTTTAAATTAATACATTTTATAGGTAAAACTATAGTTGTGCTGGCCAGAGTTCCAAGAATTATTCTTCCAATCTGTACAGAAATTTACACATAAAGAGAAAGATTTTGTCAGAGAAAATATAATTTCTCATTGTAACTCATTGTTGAGACTCTCTGAATTCTTTGTCCTTTCTCTACAACAACTCTCACTTATTATCTTCTTTCCTAAAGTTTTCTCAATATAAACTCAAATAGATGAATAAAGGCAAAGGTTTTGATCCAGTGTAGTGTACCATTTGAGATCTAATAAATAGAGAAAAACTAGAAACCTTCCAGAAATGAACTTAAAAGCCTTTAAGATAATATGAAACAAAAGGGAAAGGAAATTATGAAGAATGGTTATATGTGAGTGAGGGAACAGCTAAGAAATAGAAGTGGAACATATGATGATATATTTAATAGGTTACTTAAACAAGAGAAAATTTATCACCTGAAGCCAGACAACGATAGAGTTTTTAACTGTATTTCAACTTCAGAAATTTAATAAAACTAAATACTAAATAAGTGATATTAAATTTCAATATTTTATTGCTATTCACTTTAGCACTTGGAAATATTTTTTCCCAAATTCTAAGTATATAGAACTTTGAAAATCTAAAAAATAATTTTACATATTATGTATTTTATTAATTTTAATTTTTAAAAAGAGAAAGATGCAAAACAGAATGAAAAAAGCCAATATAGTTCCCTGTAGCATTTTGGGATTTATTGGTTTACAGAGCTATGTAGACTATGCATATTTTACCTCTATAAACAATAATTAACATCAGTGGATAAAGGATTGTCTTCATAAAGGCTTCCATATCCTTACACACCTTCTGTTTAAAATTGTATTTTGCCCTGTCTGCACTTTGTCATGATGTCGGACACTTTTCCGGAACCATGTGTTCCTGAATGGTGCTATAGACTTCCTGACAAGTTGATAATACAAGTAAATCAAATAGATAAAAAAAGGGGGGGTAAGATTCCACAAAGGTAAGCTTGCTATTTATGATTTTGCAGTAAACCATGAGATATATCATATTAGGCATTATTATGACTGGGTTACTTTTTTCATGTAAAGATAAAGAGACATGATTGTGTGTGTCAAATTGACAAGCTATGGCTTGGCATGGTTACTCTCTGTGTTCAACTCTATTACATCTCAAATGAACTGCAATCCAGAAATGGAGGGCACACCTGTAATCCAGTTCTTGAAGCTGGAAAACAAAGGATTTTTATACAAAATTATGAAGTTGGAGGATACAGGTTTTGATCCATACCTAGAGGCATATTAACCTTGAAAAGCTAAGATACAGGCATGGTGGTCCATATTTTTACTCACAGGAGAATGTATAACGCAGATTTCTTATTCCATTCCATCCTGTTACAGAATAATTTCCAAGTAAACAAAAGCTTACATCCAGGAATAGTGATATAAGAATTTCATCCTAGTACACAGATGTGAGAGCCATACAGATCTGAGTTCAAGATCTATAAAGTTCAAGAACTAAAGAGCTTGTTCTATGACAGCCAACTTCAGATAGTGAGGAAATCACTGAAAACAGTAACCTGTTTGTGTAAATGTAACTGAACAAATGGGAAAAGTTCCAGCTCCAGCATCCAACAGGATGTGTTAGCTTTTGGAATGCCACTATGGGTTTAAAATGAAGGAAAGAACAGGGTACAGGCACAACATATGCTGCTTAGCTAGAGCTCAGAAAATGTCAGTGATTAGGACAATCATCAATGAGGTGAAATCTGGGAAGTGTTACCAGAGATCACAATGAAGCTGTAATTCAGAAAAAGACATGCTGACAGGCAGGGAATATGTTAGAATCTGCCAGGTGTTAATGGTTTTGAAAGAGTGAAAGAGTAATAAATAGCTGTTGAGTCTTGCCAGTGTGAGAGCCTAGAAAAGATCAGTGGCAAGGTGACAGCCTCATCAGAAGTTGAAGATTCAATACTGAAGAGTTTATGAAACGAAGCTGATGCTTGTGACTTTGATGATAGCTTAGGAGAGGCTATTGGTGGAAGTGCTGAATAGTTAGAGCAAAAGAAGTCACTGTATTGGAGATGCTAATTCTGTGGGATGACCAACAAGAACAGCAGCATCTGTGGAGTGAAGTTATCCAGAGCCTAGTGTGATGCAGAGAGAAGAGTTGGAGGAGTGGCTCAAGCCCATTATAAGAACCAGAAAGTCATGCCTAAACTCCATTAGATACCTGCTAAGTAAAGGTGCAATGTGGAAATGAGGTCATTGGAAATGTTAGGGTGTGGGGTATCTATAACTTTTCATGACATCAAAAGAGGCTAGTGAATAAGAAATACATAATCTTATAGTGAATACTGTATTACGATCTGTACTCTTTTGAGAGGACTATTACTATTATGCTAAACTCATCTAGTATTGCCTTGCATCTAGTTGCTCATTTGCAGTTTAATAGCAGTGTTTCTCAATCATCCTAATACTGCAACTCTTTAATACATGTCCTTATGCCATGGTCAACCCTAATCATAAGCATGTATTTTTGTTACTTTTTCATAATTGCAATGTTAACACTTGAAATCACTCTATCTTGGTAAAATGTTTGATCGTATATGAGTAAAACTATATAAAATAATTGATGGTCAATTTTGTGGTAAATCTTAAAATGAATCCCCATGCTAAATATCTCAGTTTTGGTCACTATCATTCTTTATCTTATGATCTTGAAGAAAGAATTTGGTGGAAGTGTGAGAATGTATTTTTGCAACACAAAAAAGAAAAAAAAGAAAAAAAGAGAAATGACTGTGTGCTTATTTGTCAAAAGTGACTAAATGAAATGTTTATAAAGGTTGATATGAAAGGTATGCATTTCGATTATTTATAGGTTAAATAGCTGAGCAAGAAAATAGTTTTCTTTCCATTCATTTGTGTCTATTTACTGTTGTTTAATAAAAAACACTATCTCCTGGTCTGACAGCAATAATTGAACTTTAAAAAGCAGCTATGTGGAATAACATTATATTATTTTTTTCGTTGACCAGACTGTAATTCGTCACCCTAGTTGTATGATCTTCAAATTATAGAAGAAATATGAGAAATAATTCTGGACCACTAAAGATGAACATCATAATTAAGTTCCATAATATCCTCAAACATAAAATACTAAAAACTAAACCATACAAAGAAAAGCAATGAAGCTAAAAGTTTGCCCCAGAACAAAGTAGGAAACATAGAAGACATCCAAAATCATACTTGATTGTAACTTTGTTCCCAATATATTATTTTATAATTATTTCAAATATAAAACTATACAGCTGTATATTTAGTATAAAAATTATATTATATTTTATACGTATTGCAATCCATGCATTTTTAAATTCTTTTATTTTCTGTGTACAGGTAGTAAAAATGAAAGTGATAATTACCAATTTATTTTTGAAATTTTTTATAAAAGCCTTTTTTTGCTGTTTATTTTTGCCTTTTATAATGAAAATAGTTTCTTCTCTTATATAGTACATTGTAACCCTGTTTCTACTCCTGGCTCTTCTCCACCTTCCCTCACCCCCAGATATATTCCCTCATTTCCTCTTCAGAAAAGAAAAGACCTCCTAGTTATGAGAACCATACAGGACAAAAGAAGACACAATAAGACAAGAAAAGTGAAAGCCCTCAATTTATCATGGTTTCAGGAAGCAACCCAATAGGAGGCTACTTGTCAAGAGCACAAAAATAAATAAATAAATAATAAATAAATAAATAAATACATACATACATACATACATACATACATACATACATACATACATAAAAAAGAATTGAGGATACACCTCCTCCCATCGTTAGGAGTTTCACAAAACACTAAGAAAAATGCCTCAACATAACAGTTAGAAGACCTGAGACAGACCTATGCAGGACCTGATCTTGCTGTTTCAGTCTCTGAGAGCCCATGTGAGCCTTTATTATTTGGTTTGCTGGGTCATATTCTGCAGGTATTCCCCCTTCCCTTTGCCATCTCCATCTTCTGAGCAATTCCCTGATCTCCAAGGGTAGGGAGCTGATAGAGTCCTCCAACAAAGACGCGGCATATTGACTGCTGGAGTAAGCCTCTCCGATTATATCAGGGGCAATGCAACTATTCATCAACATAGCTCAATATGTTTAATAACAATTTTTTGACTAATTATTTTCTCTATGTAGTTTTGGCTGTCCTAGAAACTCCTCTGTAGGCCAGATTGACCTTGAACACAGAGGTCTGCAGGACTCTGCCTGATTTCTTTGGCTTCCCTTCTCAGTTCCCTTCCCTTCCCTTCCCTTCCCTTCCCTTCCCTTCCCTTCCCTTCTCCTTCCCTTCCCTTCCCTTCCCTTCCCTTCCCTTCCCTTCCCTTCCCTTCCCTTCCCTTCCCTTCCCTTCCCTTCCCTCCCCTCCCCCTCCCCTCCCCTCCCCTCCCCTCCCCTCCCCTCCCCTCCCCCTCCCCTCCCCTCCCCCTCCCCTCCCTCCCCTCCCCCCCTCCCCTCCCCTCCCCCTCCCCTCCCTTCCCTTCCCTTATTTTAAGTACAATACCCTTCCTATCCTGTCCCTTCTCTTCTTTTCTATTGTTGTTGTCATGTTCATTCCCATTTCTCCTTCTTTCTCTTATTTTACTTTATTTTTCTTTCTCTGCCCTTTCTCACTCTTTTTTCTTCTTTAATTGCTTCCTTTCTTCCTTTATTTCTCTTTCTTTCTTTCTTTCTCCTCTCCTCCCACTGTCCCTATATGGATGTTTTCATCCCACACCTGATCTCTAAATATCTCCCATATCAGCTAGTGTATATTGCCTGTTTGGTATTCCAGATCATTAGAGATATTGGGAGTTCAGATTCAATGAGATTGCTGGTTGTCCTAGAGTGTTATCTAAGCTTAATTTGACCATTCCAAACTCAACAGTAGGAGTCATCTGCTTCTGTACATTGTTTAAGTTCAAATATCTGCATCTGACTCCTTCAGTTGTTTGTTGGGTTGTCCAGATTGCTGTCTTGCTAATTTCCATTTTGGAAGCATTCAGTAACAGTGTCATCCTTGGCACTACCTCTTGCACTGGATCCAACATTGAACCTGACATTGGAACTTCTATTACTATAGCTCCTGAACATTTCCATCCCTGTAATTCTATCAGACAGAAATAATTTTGGATCAGAGGTATGAATGTGGGATGGCTCCTCCACTCCCTCATTTGAAATCCTGTCTTCCATCTGGAGGTAAGCTCTATAAGTTCCCTCTCCATACTGTCAAGCATATCATCTAAGGTTCCGACCTTTTATTTCTGTGAGTCTCTTACCACCCCAGTATCTGGTGCATTTTAGAGGATCCCCCCAACCTCCTATCTCCCTAGGTTGCCTATTTCCATTCTTTCTGCTGGACCTCATAACTTCAGACCATTTTCCTTCCTCAGTGTCAGATCAGGTTCCTGTCCCCACTTCTAAACCCATCTCCTCTGCCCTGTCTACCTTCCCTCCCAGGTTTCTCCCTCCCTCCTTACTTGTGATTGATTTCTTCTCCCTCCCAGGTGTGAATGAGGTATCCTCACATCATTTAATTGACTCATGTTCATAGCCATATTTAATTTTATACTAGGTTTCTGAGCTAATCTGATCCTGGATCCTGGCCATCTAAACAGTGTCTGAAATGGTTTTCCTCTTGCGTCATGGACCTTAAGTTGGACTACATTCAAATGTCTGGGCCTCTATTAACTGAGCACTTTTTGACATTTTGTAGGTAGGACAAAATGTAGGACAAAATTTTGTGACTGGGACTGCGTCCCATCAATAAGCTTCTAGAAAAATTGCCTGATTAAAGAAGGTGGGCAGTTCAGGATCCATATCTGCAATTACAAAAAGACATTGCTAGTTTCATTTTCACAGTTTACAGAGAGTTTTATTTAAGCTCCCTGGGTTTGAGGACTGAAGCACAATTGTCCTTTACTTAATAGCTAATGTACATTTCTATGTGAATAAATATTATTTTTGTCTTTCAATATCTGTGTTATGTCACTCAATATACTCTTCGAAAGTTCCATCCAATTGCCTACAAATTTAGGATAGCATTGGTTTTACCAACTGAGCACATATTTCATTGGGTAATTGTACCACATTTTCTTAATCTATTTTTCAGTTGAGAGATATCTATGCTGTTTACATTATCTGATTATTATGAATAAAGATGCAATAAAGATCACTGAGCAAGTGTCTCTGTGGTAACAGAGTAGAAACTTTGGAGCATAAACTCAAAAGAGATATGGCTGTGTCTTACTATAGAATAATTTACAGGATTCAGAGGAACCATTATATTGATTTTCATCATGGCTGTACTAGTTTGTAATTCCCCCAACAATGGAGGAAATATGATTCCCATGTTTCAAATACTTGCTGCCATGTACATTTCCTTAGATATGATATTAGTCATTCAGATAGTTACAAATTAATCATAAATTATTTCTAAATTGTGTCTCCCCAATGGCTAAAGATAATGAAAAAATTTTTAAGTGTTTCTAAACATTTAAAATCCTCTGTTAAGAATTTACCTTCTATCATGATTCAGCAGTCATTAAGTACAGAGTTTATGTATATTTCTATGCCTTTGTAGTCCTTCATATATTTCTCTTCTTCAAATGGACTTTTAGTTTATGGTGGTCTGAGAGGAAACAGTGGATTATTTAAATTTTCTTGCCTCTGTTAAGATTTAGTTTTGTTAGTAATGGGTAAATTTTGAAGAGTGTTTCATGAGCTGATGAAAAGAAAATGTATTCTTTTGGATTTTGATGATATGTTCAATAGATGAATGTAAGTACTCTTTGGTTCACTATTATCTGTTAGCTCCAGTATCTCTGTTTAGGTTTTGTCCACATGCCCTCTCCTTTATTGTAAAAGTGGTATTGAAGTCATGCACTATCATTTCCTGGTGTTGCATGATTAAATATAAGTTTTGTACAATATTTTTCTTTGTAAATGTTGATACCTTTTCATCCAGGACAATCTTTCTTTTTTTTTTTTAATTCAATATATTGCTTATTTACTTTTCAAATGATTTTCCCTTTTTTGGACCCCCATTCCTTGAACATCACATAAGCCCCCTTCCCTCCCCCTGTTATCCGATCAACCCCTTCCCACGTTCCTGTTCTAGTTTTGTCCTATAATGCTAAATTGAGTCCTTCTAGAACCAGGGCCACTCCTCCATTCTTCTTGTACCTCATTGATGTGTGAATTAGGTTTTCGGCATTCCAATTTTCTAGACTAATTTCCACTTATTAGTGAGTGCATACCATTATTGATCTTTTGAGAATGGGTTATGTCACTTAGTGTGATGTTCTCCAGATCTATTCATTTGTCTAAGAATTTCATGAATTCATTGTTTCTAATGGCTGAATAGTACTCCATTGTGTATATTTACCACATTTTTTGCATCCATTCTTTTGTTGAGATATACCTGGGTTCTTTCCAGCTTCTGACTCTTAAAAATAGGACTGCTATGAGCATAGTGGAGCACGTAATCTTATTACATGCTGGGGAATCCTCTGGGTATATGCCCAGGAGTGGTATAGCAGGATCTTCTGGAAGTGAGGTGCCCAGTTTTCGGAGGAACCACCAGACTGTGTGGTTTCCAGAGTGGTTGTACCAATTTGCAACACCAGCAGCAGTGGAGGAGTGTTCCTCTTGCTCCACATCCTCGCCAACACCTGCTGTCTCCTGAGTTTTTAATCTTAACCATTCTGACTTGTGTAAGGTGAAATCTCAGGGTTGTTTTGATTTGCATTTCCCTAGTGACTAATGAAGTTGAGCATTTTTTAAGATGTTTCTCTGCCATCCGAAGTTCTTCAGGTGAGAATTCTTTGTTTAGCTCTGTACCCCATTTTTTAATAGGGTTGTTTGGTTTTCTGGAGTCTAACTTCTTGAGTTCTTTATATATATTGGATATTAGCCCTCTTTCTGATGTAGGATTGGTGAAGATCTTTTCCCAATTTTTGGTTGCCGATTTGTCCTTTTGATGGTATCCTTTGTCTTACAGAAACTTTGTAATTTTATGAGGTTCCATTTTCAATTCTTGATCTTAGAGCATATGCTATTGGTGCTCTGTTCAGACTTTCTCCCTGTACCGATGTCCTCAAGGGTCCTTCCCCAGTTTCTTTTCTATCAGCTTCAGAGTTACTGGCTTTATGTGGAGGTCCTTGATCTATTTGGATTTGGGCTTAGTACAAGGAGACAAGGATGGATCAATTCGCATTCTCCTGCATGCTGACCTCCAGTTGAACCAGCACCATTTGTTGAAAAGGCAATCTTTTTTCCATTGGATGTTCTCAGCCCCTTTGTCTAGGATCAAGTGGCCATAGGTGTGTGGGTTCAATTCTGGATCTTCAATCCTGTTCCATTCATCTGCCTGCCTGTCACTGTACCAATACCATGCAGTTTTTAACACTATTGCTCTGTAGTATTGCTAGATGTCAGGGATACTGATTCCCCCAGAATTTCTTTTGTTGCTGGGAATAGTTTTAGCTATCCTGGGTTTTTTGTTATTCCAGATGAATTTGAGAATTGCTCTTTCTAACTCTGTGTAGAATAGAGTTGGGATTTTGAGGGGTATTGCATTGAATCTATATATTGCTTTTGGCAAAATGGCCATTTTAACTATATTGATACTGCGGATCCATGAGCAATGGGAAGTTTTTTTCCATTTTTTGAGGTCTTCTTCCATTTCCTTCTTCAGGGTCTTAAAGTTCTTGTCATACGATCTTTTACATGTTTGGTAAGTGTCACCCCAAGATACTTTATACTGTTTGTGGCTATTGTGAATTGGGGTCATTTCCATAATTTCTTTCTCAGCCCGCTTATCCTTTGAATAAAGGAAGGCCACTGATTTGCTTGAGTTGATTTTATAACCTGCCACTTTGCTGAAGTTGTTTATCAGCTGTAGGAGTTTTCTAGTGGAGTTTTTTGGGTCACTTAGGTAGACTATCATGTCTTCTGTAAATAATGATAGTTTGACTTCTTCCTTTCCAATTTGTATCCCTTTGACTTCCTATGTTGTCGAATTGCCGGAGCTAGTAACTCAAGTACAATATTGAAAAAATAAGGAGAAAGGGTGCAGCCCTGTCTAGTCCCTGATTTTAGTGGGATTGCTTCAAGTTTCTCTCCATTTAGTTTGATGCTGGGTAACGGTTTGCTGTATATTGCTTTAACGATGTTTAGGTATGAGCCTTGAATTCCTGTTCTTTCCAAGACTTTACGCATGAAAGGATGCTGAATTTTGTCAAATGCTTTTTCAGCATCCAATGAAATGATCATGTGTTTTTTTTTTTTCTTTGAGTTAGATTATTTTGTGGATTGCATTGATGGATTTCCTTATATTGAACCAACCCTGCATCCCTGGGATAAAGCCTACTTGATCATGGTGGATGATCATTTTGTTGTGTTCTTGGATTCGGTTGGCAAGAATTTTATTGAGTATTTTTGCATCGATGTTCGTAAGGGAGATTAGTCTGAAGTTTTCTTTCTTTTTTGGATCTTTGTGTGGCTTTGGTTTCAGCGTAATCGTGGATTCTTAGAAGGAATTGGGTAGGGTCCCTTCTGTTTTTATTTTGTGGAATAGTTTGAAGAGTATTGGTGTTAGGTCTTCTTTGAAGGTCTGATAGAATTCTGCATTGAAACCATCTTGTCCTGTGCTTTTTTTTGGTTGGAAGAGTTTCTATGACCCCTTCTATTTCTTTAGGGCTTATGGGACTGTTTAGATGTTCTATTTGGTCCTGATTTATTTTGGTATTTGGTATCTGTCTAGGAAATTGTCTGTTTGCTCCAGATTCTCCAGTTGTGTTGAGTATAGACTTTTGTAGTAGGATCTGATGATTTTTTTGGATTTCCTCAGTTTCTGTTGTAATATCTCCCTTTTCATTTCTAATTTTGTTAATATGGATACTTTCTCTGTGCCCTTTGGTCAGTCTGGCTAAGGGTTTATCTATCTTGTTGATTTTCTCAAAGAACCAGCTCCTGGACTCGTTGATTCTTTGCATGGTTCTCTTTGTCTCCACTTGATTGATTTCAGCCCTGGGTTTGATGATTTCCTGTCTTCTACTTCTCCTGGGTGAAATAGCTTCTTTTTGTTCCAGGGCTTTCAGGTGTGTCATTAAGCTGCTAGTAGATGCTCTCTCCATTTTCTTTTTGTAGTCAATCAGGGCTATGAGTTTTCCTCTCAGCACTGCTTTCATTGTGTCCCAAAGGTTTGGGTATGTTGTGCCTTCATTTTTATTAAATTCTAAAAAGTCTCTGATTTCTTTCTTTATTTCTTCTTTGGCCAAGTTGTCATTGAGTAGAGTATTATTCAGCGTCCATGTGAATGTGGGCTTTCTGTTGTTTTTGTTGCTATTGAAAACCACTCTTACACCATAGTGATCTGATAGGAGGCATGGGACTAGTTCGATATTCTTGTATTTGTTGAGGTCTGTCTTGTGAGCAATTATATGGTCGATTTTGGAGAAGGTACAATGAGGTGCTAGAAAAACGTATATTCTTTTGCTTTAGGGTGAAATGTATTATAAATATCAGTCAAATCCACTTGGTCCAAAGCTTCAATTAATTTTACTGTGTCCCTGTTTAGTTTCTGTTTTCCTGATTGCTCCATTGAGGAGAGTGGAGTGTTGAAGTCCCCCACAATTATTGTGTTAGGTGCAATGCGTGCTTTGAGCTTTAGTAAAGTTTCTTTTACGAATGAGGGTGCCCTTGTATTTGGAGCATAGATGTTCAGAATTGAAAGTTCTTCTTGGTGGATTTTTCCTTTGACCAGCAAGAAGTGTCCCTCACTGTCTCTTTTGATGACTTTATGTTGAAAGTCAATTTTATCTGATATAAGAATGGCTACTCTGGCTCATTTCCTGAGACGATTGACTTGTAAAATTGTCTTCCAGCCTTTTACTCTAAGGTAATTTTTGTCTTTGTTATTTAGGTGTTTCCTGTATGCAGCAAAATGTAGGGTCCTGTTTCCTTATCCAGTCTGTTAGTCTATGTCTTTTTATTGGGGAATTGAGTCCATTGATGTTAAGAGATATTAAAGAATAGAGATCATTACTTCCTGTCATATTTGATGTTATTTTTTATATTTGAGTGATTATCTTCTTTTGGGTTTGATGAAGGAAGGTTACTATCTTACTTTTTCCAGGGTGTAGTTTCCCTCCTTGTACGGAGTTTTCCCCCTGTTATTCTTTGCAGAGCTGGGTTTGTGGAAAAATATTGTGTAAATGTGGTTTTGTCATGGAATGGCTTGGTTTCTCCATCTATTGTGATTGAGAGTTTTCCTGGGTATAGTAGTCTTGTCAGACATTAATGTTCTCTTAGAGTCTGCATGAGATCTGCCCAGGATCTTCTAGCTTTCATGGTCTCTGGTGAGAAGTCTGGTGTGATTCTGATAGGTCTTCCTTTATATGTTACTTGGCCTTTTTCTCTTACTGCCTTTAATATTCTTTTTTTTTTGTTTGTTTGTTTAGTGCATTTGGGGTTTTAATTATTATGTGGCGAGAGGTATTTCTGTTCTGATCCAGTCTGTTTGGAGTTCTGGAGGCTTCTTGTATATTCATAGGTATCTCTCTCTTTAAGTTGGGAAAGTTTTCTTACATATTTTTGTTAAAGATATTTGCTGCCCCTTTCAGTTGTAAATCTTCACTCTCATCTATACCTATAATCCTTAGGTTTGGTCTTCTCATTGTATCCTGGATTTCCTGGATGTTCTGGGATACAAGCTTTTTGCATTTTGCATTTTCTTTGACTGTTGAGTCAATGGTTTCTATGGTATCTTCGGCATCTGAAATTCTTTCTTCCATCTCTTTTATTCTGTTGTTTATATTTGCATCTATGGCCCCTGATTTCTTCTCAAGGTTTTCTATCACCAAAGTTGTCTCCCTTTGTGATTTCTTAGTTGTTTCTACTTCTGTTTTTAGATCCAGGATGGTTTTGCTCAGTTCCATCATTTGTTTGTGTGTGTTTTCCTGTAATTCTTTAAGAGATTTTTCTGTTTCCTCTTTCATGACTTCTGCCTCTTGACTGAAGTTCTCCTGCATTTCTTTAAGGTTTTTTTTTTTTTTTTTTTTTTTTGCGTTTCTTCTTTATTGGCTTCTATCTCTTGAGCCTTATTCTCCTGCATTTCTTTAAGTGATTTTTTGTGTTTCCATTATATGGGTTTCTAGCTTATTCATGTTCCCCTGTATTTCTTTAAGAGATTCATTTATGTCCTTTTTGTGTTCTTCTAGCAGCATCATGATCAGTGATTTTAAATCCAAATCTTGTTACTCTGGTGTATTTGCATAATCAGGACTTGCTGATGTTGGAGAGTTTGGTTCAGATGCTGCCATATTGCCTATATTTCTGTTAGTAGTGTCCCTGCGTTTTCTTTTTGCCATCTTGTTCTCTGGATTTAGTTGGTCTTGTCCCTGGCTGGTGTTTGGGCCTCCCGAGGGGCTTTGGGGCTATTACTGCAACACTATATGGCTGGGTTTTCCCTGTAGCTGATTGCTGATGTTCTGTCTTCCTCTTGGGTGCCCTTGCAGCTCTTGTGTGATTGCCCCAGAATGTCTCTGTGAACCAGATGGAGCCCGTTAGCACCTTCAGGGAGTGCTGATGATGTATGCTGCCGGGACCTTTTCTGTGTGCTGGTCACTCTGACGGGCAGCAGATCTCCCAACCGGGTTGGTGCACACAAGGCTCACCTGGCTGCTCAGGCCCTGGGTCCAGGTAAAAGCCTGGGAGGCCAAGGTCCAACCAAAGTTCCCCTCAGGCTATGACTGTTAATTGGGTCTCTCAGGTGGCCAGGATGGCAGACTTGTGTGCTCGCACTCCCTGAAAGTGCCGGAAGAGGCTGCTGGGCTAACAACCTCCTGGGCAAGTTGACACACATTTGGCCCACCAAGCCGCCCAGTTCTTGGGGTCAGTCCAGGGCCTGTTGGGGTCTAGACACCCGCTCTGTTAGCCTCAGGCTTTGCCTGTTACTGGCTTTGCCTGCTAGAGCTCTCTGGCATCCTATAGGCAAAATGGTGGTGCGCACGCCGGTGTGGGCAAAAAAACCTCCTGGCTGGGTTGACAGCCCGATGGCACCCCGTATAGCCCAGGGACTGTGTGCAGGCCAACACACTTCAGGCTTAGACCCCCGCGATGTTGGCCTTGGGTTATATTTGTGTACCTCAGTCTGTCCAATGTCTCTGGAGTCCGAAACCAAGATAAAGGCGAGTCTCTCATGAGTGGCGGGAGGCAGAGTTCTGATGTGGCTTCTGTGAGGTCAAAGACATCATAAATCTTCAAGTGCTTGCAGCCCGGCTGGCCAGCGAAGGTCAGTGGTCGTGGGCGCAGGGCCTAACTGGACCGTGTGTCGCCTTGGTTCCACTGCTGATGGCCCTTCAGCTGGACCAGCCACTGCTGCACTGCCACCACCACCATCGCCACTGCCACTTCTCCTCACTCCACATACTTTTTTATTCAAATTTTTCTTCTTTTAAAATACAGTATATTCTTCATTTACATTGCAAATGATTTCCACTTTTCTGGCTCCCCACTCCTAGAATGTCCCATAAGCACTCTTCACTCCCCCTGTTCCCCCATCTACTCCTTCCCACTTCCCTGTTCTGGCATTCTTCTATACAGCTGCACTGAGTCTTTCCAGAAACAGGGGTCACTCCTCCATTCTTCTTGGACATCATTTAATATGTGGATTATTTCTTGGGTATTCAAAGTTTCTAGGCTAATATCCACTTATCAGTAAGTACATACCATGACTGATCTTTTAAGGCTCGGTTACCTCACTTAGTATGATGTTCTCTAGCTCCATCCAGTTGACTAAGAATTTCATGAATTCATTGTTTCTAATGTCTGAATAGAATTCCATTGTGTAAATATACCACATTTATTGTATCCATTCTTCCATTGAGGAACACCTGGGATCATTCCAGCTTCTGGCTACTACAAATAGGGCTACCATGAACATAGTAGAGCATGTGTCCTTATTGCATGCTGGGGAATCCTCTGGGTATATGCCCAAGAGTGGTAAAGCAGGATCCTCTTCAAGTGATGTGCCCAGTTTTCTGAGGAACCGACAGACTGATTTCCAACGTGGTTGCTCAAACTTGCAATCCTACCCGCAGTGGAGGAGTGTTCCTCTTTCTCCACATCCTCACCAACACCTGCTGTCTCCTGAGATTTTGACCTTAGCCATTATGACTGGTGTGTGGTGAAATCTTAGGGTTGTTTTGATTTGCAATTCTCTAATGATTAATGATATTGAACATTTCTTAAGGTGCTTCTCAGCCCTCCGAAGTTCTTTATGTAAAAATTCTTTGTTTATCTCTGTACACCATTTTTAAGGGGTTATTTAGTTCTCTTGGTTCTACCTTCTTGAGTTCTTTGTATATATTAGATATTAACCCTCTGTCGTATTTAGTGTTGGTGAAGATCCTTTCCCAATCTGTTGGTTGAAGTTTTTCCTTTTAACAATGTCCTTTGCCTTACAGAAACTTTGTAGCTTTATGAGATCTCATTTGTCTATTCTTGATCTTAGAGCATAAGCTATTGGTGTTCCAACTGGGAATTTTTCCCCTGTGCGTATGTCCTCAAAGGTCTTCACCAGCTTCTTTTCACAACAGCTCACCCTTCTCTCAAGAGTAAGATGTCAACTTGGAGGAGGTTGTGAAAGATTCTATGAATCAAAGTTAGTTAATGACCCCAGAGAAAGTCTGCTTTCAAAGCATAGAATGCATTTTTACAAATGAGTTATAGTGGCTATAACTATATGCATGAGACCAGTTCAAGACCATGCCAGACAAATCCCAGGATATAGGGAAGGGTACTCTAAAAAATCCCAGTGTGAGATAAAAAATCTAGCCACTTCCTTTTGGTCACTATTGGGAAATGGAAATTTATATTTTTAGGGAAATGGACCATGAACATAAAATCAACAGTAACTGTATATGATGGTTAAAGTGAGAAATGTCTCCCTTAAGATTAGATATTAGAATACATTATTCTCTTCATGGCTGATGTTTGGGAAGGTATAGTAGCTTATGTGGATGGTAGAAGAAGTGTCTTATAGTATGCAGGCTTTGAATATTTGCACATCACTTGCCTTTCCCCTTATTTCCCTTTTTAGTGCTTGTAACAGATGAAAATTCTCTGCTTCTTACTAATTTTACTATTCCTGACACTTGCTGCAATACAACCCATCATGAAAGAGCCTTTTCTATCTGAAAACATGACAAACTAAACTATACCTTTTGTGAGGAGTCCTGGTCATGGAATTTCATCATCCCAACTGTAAATTAATACAATGAACTTTGTAAGGTTATCAAAAACACATAAAATATGAATGGGGTAGTTACAGGTAGAGGGATAAAAGGAATAAAGGAACTAGAAGAAATAAAATGTAGAATGGATTTTTCTTTTTTAACCTAAACATCCATCACCTTAGAATGAGGAAACTAGGAAATTTTAGTTTATAGAATTTTGTGCTCTGATTGGATTCAAGGCCCACTACACAGATGGGCAAATTTGATCAGTTCCCATAACTCAGGAGGTCATTTGACATAGTTGAGAACCTACTATGATTCTTTTTAGCTAGGTGGATATAGTATCAATCAACCCACACATGAAAACATATCATATATATTTGGATAATATATAGTTGTAATAATAATATAATTATATCATTTGAAGCAAAATAGGTAGAAAATGTTATGTAAATTGAACGGAGCCTGAATAATTGTATACATGGTTTTTGAAAGGGAAATTAGAATAAAAAAAATAACTTTCACTATGTATGTTCATTTACTTATAACTTACCTATAAATACCTATAACTTAGTATAGGTATTTATATAGCTACCTAATAGTGTGAGATCTTTTGATATATTCTGACTCTCTGAGTTCTTCTAACCCTCTCCCCTACTTCTGCATGTATATCTCTCCCTAATTAGAACCTCACTGACTATTCTATGACCTTCCTCAGGTCACTTGTAACTTTCTTTTGACCCATCTACTGCTCTCTGATTTCAAAACCGGTGATGGTTCCTATTTACTGGATTTAGAATTTTCTTCAGTTTATGCACTCAGATCAGCAGATATCGATGTAGAAGACACTGATGAGAAAGAACACACAACATTTCTGATTTATTGTCTAGATTAACTGACTCAGTACCATTTTTTTTATAATTTTATTCATGTTCTTGGCAAAGTCTTTACTGCATCTTTTGACAGATGAATACTTTTCCATAATGTATATGGACCACACATCAAATCATCAAATAGGGCATTTATATTACTTGTATTTTCTAGTTAATGTGAATATATCAATAATGAATATGAAATAGAAATATTTACAGAAGAATGTTGAGTGTTAGGGTAAATAACAATGGGTAGTAAGATTCAGCACATCTAAAAACAAAACAAATCAATAAAATCCTTAAAATGAGCTTGAGCAGGTGCTAGATATTTTAGCTTCTTATGTGATGTAGTAAAATGTTCTGACAAAAGCGGCTTTTATCTTTCTCAGAGAGAAAATGTTAATTTGGCTCCCAACTTGAGGTTGCTCTTTTCATGACAGGGAAGTCACAGCAATGAGACCTTGAGAAAATTCATTATACCAAGCATAGAGTCAAAAGTAGATAAGAATGAATTAATACATTTTTAACTTGCGACCTCCACTTTGTGTAGTCCAGGATGTCTGAACCAGGCCATGATGCTTAATATAATTCAGAATGGCTTAGCTGTATCAAGTAACATAATCAAGTTATTTCTGCACAGACAATATTTGAGATTTTTTTAATTTAGATTAAGAATCCTTTTAATGTTTCCTCATGTATCCAATATGTGCTTAGTATCTTGATTCTTTAATGATAATTAAATAATTATTTAATACAAACTACTATATTAGCTATTATAAAACATCTTATAATCAAAGGTTTACCTTTTAGTTAATTTTCAGAAAAAATCAAAATGTGATGTATACTGCTTCTATTTTATAAAAATATACATATATGAGGATAACAATTCTTTATGGTTTCGAAAAAAATAATTCTAGAATTAGAAATTCACTGATATGAGATCAGTCACCATATACGTGAAAAAATTTCCTTTCAGCAGTTTGAATATTTTCAACAGTCATTTTGTTTAAACTTGTTAAGTATTAAAATATGTAATATGTTAAATATTTGACATAGTACCCACATTGAAAGGAAACAATAATGAATTAAAAGATTGAACTATAAAGAATACAGTATTCTTTCATAAATATATTATTGCAAATATTATAAGGTAAGAAAAACAGGTTATTTGACTTCTGATATATTTCTCTTAATAAACAAAAAAATCCTTGATTTATATTTCTCATTGTGCTATGAATTATTGGAGATATTGTATTAAAAATTTTTATAGGTAAAATTTTTGTTGTGCTGGCCAAAGTTACATGAATAATTCCATAAATCTCTTCTGAAATTTACCCATAAGGGAAAGATCTTGTCAGAGAAAATGATATAATTTGTCATTGTAACTCACTAGTGGAACTCTGAGTTCTTTGGATTTTCTCTACTAGAGCTCTCATGTACTAACTTTTTTCCCTGTGTTTTTTCAATGAACACATAGAGAGATTAATAAAGCAAAGATTTTGACACAATTTATTATACCATTTGGGAAATGATAAATGGAGAAAACCAGGAACACTGCAAGAAATGAACTTAAAAGGCTGTAAGGTAATATGGAACAAAAGGGAAGAGAAAACGAAAGTAAGTGAAACATGTAAATTGAAAATCATGAAGAATGGTTATAGGTGGTGAAGAAATAGCTAATAAATAAAAGTGGAAGACAAGCAGAAATCTCTAATATATTACACAAATAATAGAAAATTTAGCACTTATAGCCAACCAAAAACATATTTTTAAGCATATTTCAAGTTAATAAAATTAATAATCTAAATTCTAAATAAGTAATAATTAAAATTTAATATTTTATTACTATTCATTTTAACACTTGGAAATATTTTTCTACATTCTAAGGATATAAAACTTTGAAAATTAAAAAGATAACTTTCCATCGATGTTCATAAGGGAAATTGCTCTGAAGTTTTTGGCAAAACCAGAACGGGGAAGTGGGAAGGGGTGGGAGGGAGGACAGGGGAAGAGAAGGGGGCTTACGGGATTTTCGGGGAGTCGGGGGGTGCTAGAAAAGGGAAATCATTTGAAATGTAAATAAATTATATCGAATAAAAAAAGAAGGAAAAAAAAGAAGGAAAAAATATTTAATAAAGCTTGCTTCAAATTTGCCCCCCCCAAAATAAATAAATAAAAAAATAAAAAGAACTACCTCACAACATCTGTTCTTCCTGAGCGCATCTCTATTGACAAACCCTCTGGACTCACTTTTATATACAAACACAGGCTGTGGATAATCATGCTTTTTCTAAAACTAACAAAGCCTCTCTCTTTGGCACTTGGACTCTACTCATGCTTCTTAAATAATGTATGTATATAAGTTAATGTGAGTATGCTTAACAAGCGTACACTTACATATTTAGGAGAGAATACCTGAAGATGTGAACATATTTAATGTTTTCTTATATCTACTTTAATGAAAGTGATGGCATTATTAACATCTCACTATTTAGAATTCCAAGAGTTAAAGCAAAGCTAATTTTCAATGTCTATCAAGGAATAATATTTGTGTATAGGCTCCTGACATGCTATGACCCAATTTGTCATTTTTAAGTTATGATGGTATAAAATGCTTTCATCATATATTTTAAGCTTTTATTGTGATCCTAACATATATTAATATGCTTGGAATTCTAGACAATGTTACCAACTCCATAATTAGAAGTGTAAACAAGATTATTCTTTACTATTCTGTGTTGTAAAAAGTTTGTACACAAATATTCAATAAATTATTGAAAATATTTAAAAAAAGATAACTTTCCTTGTTAAGTATTTAATTATTATTTCTTCTTCTTCTTCTTCTTCTTCTTCTTCTT